>NC_063205.1:145264-252764 GCF_017589495.1 Alosa alosa
TGTATTCCACAAGACAGGCTGGTCAAACCAGCATGACCAGCTTCTCAGATGGTCACGCCCAGCATATCCCAGCTGGCGGCCCAACCAGCTTCACCAGCAAAGACCAGCAAGAGCTGGAAGAAAACCAGCAAAGACCAGCTAAAACCAGCTACCAGCATAAGTTGGTTTCTAGCTGTTTTTTCAGCAGGGTAGTATCTATCTATCTACAGTGGGCATCGCTTTCAAATGGCCACTTCAGTCCACGACACGAGGCGAAGCGCGCGTGAAGCTTTAGTACCACTTTCAGCCACTGTGCGTCGCTCTGCCACTGTACATCGCTCTGTCAGTAGCCCGACTGCGCCCTTCTGAAAAAGCAGGAGGCTAGGGCTACCTTTAAACGTGAATTGTTACCGAGAGGAATCCCAGCCCTACGAATTCAATAATAAAATAAATCGTGAATTAAAACATTACCTCGATTAAAGGCTATTTGGGTATGGCTTAAGGCTTGACTACGGTGGTAGCTTAAAATCGAAATCTGCTTTTGATAGCCTACGGCTCCACAAAACTAAAAAATATCTTAATTTGCTGTCTATGTTATTGTCAGTGTTGGGGGTAACGCAACTCACATTGAAATCAAAACAGTGTTTTAATTTGCCCTACTTCTTGACTGCAATGTAGTCAATTGACTGCTTGACATGTCATTTTATTTTTCTGTACAATAAACAAATACATCTGCTTTATGCATAGAATTACATTCATATTTGGCTGACTGCAGCCGCCACTTCCTCCCCATATTCCAAGATTAAGATAGTAAAATAATCATCATAATTTTTTTTTTAAAACTAATAGCTATTTGCAATTTGACAAAACACTGGTCCTCATTTTTGAATGCGAGGACGATATGAGCCTGTTGCATTTAGTTAGATGTCAGTGACGGATAATGTTTGAAAACCACTGGCTGCATTAATCACAATAATTTAACACATCGACAGTTGGATAGCCTACTTCATCATGTCCCCATGCCTACATTTTTGTGAGTAGCATAGAGATCGTTAAAAAATAAAGTATGGCTCTCCGTTTGGGACATCTAAAACTTATATTTTAATAGACTACCATCGAAGATGCTGACTTGTAAAAGCCTAAAGGGATAACACGTTATCTCCACTATCATCAGTCATGCCCCTTGATCAAAGTGGGGAATGAAATAAAAAAGTTTGAGAACCACTCATTTAACAAGTTACCTGCAGTCCAGAACACAGAATCTGTTGCAATATTCTGATGATCGGTGATGATATCGGCAAATGTTTGTTTTCCAAAGTAAGAATTTCACTTCACCATGCACCCCTTCGACAATGAATAGCTCATTGCACTTGTTACTGTTAAACGTAGGCCTACCTGGTATCATTACAAACATTATTCTGTGTCCTAAAACTGGCATATATTTTATGGCATTGTGTCATGTAAGTTCGTTGCAAAATCTAGAGAAATGTGTGAGGTGGTCAGTAGGGGACAATTGAGACAACACATTGGATTGTGTTATTACTTGAACATTCCACACTATCCACAGCTGTGGTAGGCCCATCAGGGGCAGGAGGATTACTGTTAAGCGCAGGCTTTATATAAAATTCTTCAACAGAATGCCCTCAAATGTTGTCTTGTTTGTGGAGCGGTTTGTTTTGCTTTCTGTAATCTCGGCCTCATTGAAAATGAGGGCTTCCCTCAATGACCCTCGAAAATAAATAAAGGTTGAATGAATGAATGAATGCCCAAAATAAAGGTCTGTGGTTTTGCGCGAGCCTGCAGTAAATAACAGACCCGCCAGAATGTGCGTTATGATGCTTTTTTTACGAGGAAGATGTTTTGGTACCCTACACACACTGCATGTTCTTAAATAACAATGATCATCAGTAATATTCGACCATTAATTTGGGTAAATGGGCAAGCGTGACCACCTTGATTATTGATGATTGTAACGCTGGCATGATTCCAAACACCTCCCCTTACGATGATGAGTGACAGGTGACAGGTCTCAGAATCGTCGCTTACACAAGGACGGAAGATGATGAATAACTTTGGGGCCGTAGGCTATTCACAAAGGCTTTTATCTTACTACTAGGAGTAGGCTACTCCTAAATCGCACTTAAAGATTTTAGCTTGGAGTTTCTCTTAAAAGTTATTTACAAAGCCTTTCAGACAACTCCCAAACTAGGGAGTGAGTCTTCGTGGCTATGGATGACGTCATTACTCATGCACGAGCTTGACTGGAAGTGACCACCCTGATTGGCTGACGATTGTAACGGGAATTCCAAACACCTCTCTTCCGATGATGAGTGACAGGTCGAGAATGCGCGGCGCTGCACAAGTAAAACGAAGGACGGAAGATGATTAATAACTGAATAAAAAGGCCTAGCCTAAATGAATAAAGAGTAAGGCAAAACAAATAGCCTAGTAGCCCTAATGAAACATAGGCCTATGGATTGATGCAGTAGCCTACCTTTGCAACATTATTAAATTAATCTGTCACCATATGCCTAGGCTACGTTTGCAAAGAGGGAGAATTTGATTCACAATGAAACGTTACATTTCATTTACATGTTAACAATGAGTAGTTTTGGTTGTTGTTGGTGGCATTATTGCATCCCTTTTATGAATGCAAAATTGTTCCTCGCGATTGGAAGCTCCTGTTGTGATAGGCTACGATTTCAAAACATCAACGTAAAATGCCACAAAAAAGCTGTTTATGAATAGGTCTTAGTGAGTTAGGAGTCCTCTCGACTTAAGCTGTCCCAGACTTAGGTGCTACTTTTAGGTCTAAAATGCTTCGTGAATTACTTTTTGTGAAAAAATTAGGAGTCCTAAAGTTAGGAGTGAAACGCCCATTATTTTTAGGAGTTGCTCCTAAATTCGCCAGTTAGGAGCTACTTTTAGCCTTAAAATTCTTTGTGAATACGGCCCTGAATAAAAAGGCCTAGCCTAAATGAATCAAGGCAAAACAGCCTAGTAGCCTAATGAAACATACGGATTGATGTAGTATCTTTGTAACATTATTAAATTATTCTGTTACTATGCCTACACATTTTAATTTGATTCACAATAATGTTACATTTAATTTACATGTTGACAATGATTAGCCTAGTTTTGGTTGTTGTTGGCAGCGTTATTGCATGCTAGTTATGCCTACAATGCAAAATTGCTTTCTCACGATTGGAAGCTCCTGTAGCTGCATAGGATTTCAAAACACGGCAAAATGCCGCAGGTTTGTGAATAGGTCTGTGAGTAAGGAGTCCTCTTGACTTCTTTTAAGCTGTCAGAGGTGGGAAGGTGTGATTTGTTGGGGGCAGGGCGGGATTAACTGGGCACAAATGTCTGATGGCCCCCCTTCCCCCCAGCCAACGTGAATCGGGTGGTTAGTTAATAGGCCTATCGTGAAGATTTTTCCTGCCATCTAAGGCACGAGCGCATCTGTGAGGCCAAGCCTCACCAAGTAGCTCGTTTGTTTACAACTAACATTCCATTTAATTAAACTGCTTTATAGTCTATGCCAAAATAGTTTTCAACATTTTGAATATTATTATATTCAAATATTTATATTATATATATTATATTTATATTATTATATTATATATAAGTGTCAGGTGAATTGAAATGTTCTCAAAGTAGATAGCTGCTTGGGATCCCCCCGTCAAGCAATATAACCATACAAAAGCCTTCCTGCACTCATTGTTTCAAAAGGAGTAATTTTGGCTTTGTCAGAACTGAAGAGCTGTGGACGGCACGGCACGGTATGCCCAATGAAAATAAATTAACGCAACGCAACACAACACAACACAGACCCCGCTTCTCTCGCGTCAGTCACTGACAGTAACCTAGAATAAATGCATGGGGAAAAACACTTACCTATGACAAAGACATCGTAAAACACTGAGAGTTAATATTTTGTCACTAGCAACATACATCTGTCCTTTGTTAAATGTATTATGTTCCAAGTAGCCTATGCGTAATTCTGCTTCATAAAGTTGAACAAATACATTTGCTTATTTCACAGAAAAATATAAATAGCCAGATAGGGTCTACAGTGCAGAGTTGGTAAGTTATGGTAGGCCAACTTGCAGTGAACATACAAACTGGGGAAATTCTTTCTCTTGTAGCTGAGTAGCCTCAGGTGCGCACGTAGACATAAGGCCGAACATGCAAGCGCCAATGAATCGTGCTCTCACGACAATCACGCCGTTAAACTTAAATAGGTTAACATCACTCTAAGTTCGCCTTCAAGCAAGGAAAACGATGATTTGAAGACATCTGTTTCGTTGGAAGGGCAAGGGGTAGCAACAGGGCAACACAGAGACAGGCCCGATGGCAGGGCTGTTATGAGAGTATTAAAATATGGGATATTCTACGCGAAAACATTAAAAGGGCAAGACAGCGGGGGAAAGTTAAAATACGTGATACACACGGAAAAAGTTGGCATGCATTGTTTCGGTCCCTGTGCACAGGGATTATTTGTCATACTATTAATCACATATGATTATTTGTGAAATTGTGCAAACAGGCGCAACACATTTGAAAAGGAAGGACTGGTAGCATGCAAGCTCACGGGAAAGATTGATTTAAGAACGTTATCACAGTGTGTGGCTGTGGCGCGGGCGGAAGACAGCGACAATTGGCAGGGGAGGGTCATGTCTTTTTTAACAATTCTGTCGGAGGGTCATTGAACAATTTCTAGCAGGCAAGAGAGGGTCATGCAACTTGCAACTGAAGCACTCAAAATTCCTCCGGTGGCCCCTTCAATAAATAAACAACAGTCCCTAGATTGCTGCTGGGCTATATGTCTTGGTTCATGTCTGTTAACAACTCATTGCCGTCAAACGCATAGCCTATCTCGCGGTTGCACCCATTACAAACAAACATGCAATGTGAACGTCTGGGATTGGGGAGAGCACTAAATAGATAGATATATAGATAGATACTTTATTGATCCCCGAGGGGAAATTCAGGATGCTCTACTGAATAAGCACGAAGTCAAACCTTTAAATGAAAAACACTCTTTAATAATAATAATAAAAAAAATAAACCGCTAACGAAGTAAACTTGTGACCATCAAAAATCGTTTATCTCCTGTAACTCCATGATAACAGGACGTAACAGGAAGGCATTTGGCTGAGCAACGGAGGTTAATATGCTCTAAATTTTGTCCAAATGATGTCTGTCTATCATCGTTGCACTCGGAGAAAACCAGAATGTTTAACTTGTCCTGCGTTTTAATTTGTCCTGCGTTTTTTCTACGGCTGCAAACGGGATTCACTCGCAGTTAACCAAATATTTCTTTATTAGGGCAGGGCAGGCATATTTCTGGCTATTAAATTATTTCTAAACCAGTCTGCTAAAGTCTGTAGTGAAATCTGTGTAGGGGTTTCCAGGCTCCATTTCTTTTTACGAGACACCCTGCTCACTTGAGCCATCTACTGGTTGTTTGGGTTGTTGCAGCGTCTCACTGGAAAAAATACAAATTAAAGTCGCGCAGGATCCCACAGCGGACCGGGCGAGTGAAGCTGGCCAAGTCGAAGCACTGCCCACTGTATCTATCTAACAAGCTGGTCAACCAGCAAACCACCTTAAGAGGGTCAGGCTGTTTTTTTCAGCAGGGACGGCTTTAATCTGATTGGACTGTGAAGAGAGTCACAGAGAGCAAGAGAGGGAGAGTACCCGGGGTGGGATCTGGAAATGATACAGGTCAGAGAGAACCCGGGTGGGGTCAGGAAATGCAGGAAATTCCAGTGCAGGGCGTATCAATTAGAGTTTAGATTCTCTGCCTGCGGGCCGGGTCGGGCCGATATTTCTAGCCACTATCCTCGGGCCGGGCCCTTGACCAAGCATTTTTTTTTTTAAAATCATTAGCCTACTTGGGTGGGGAGCTAAAGCTATGCCAGAAATATTATATATTTAACAAAGTAGGCCTAAGTAACAAGTGTGTACAAAGTTATACAAGTTAGGCTCAGAGTTACAAAATGTCATTTGTCATGTCATCTGCGCAACACGTGTCATGCACAGCTTCTCCACTCGCACGCATCCCACCGGGCCTGCTGTGCTGTATTGTGCAGCTCACGCATCACACCTGCTGTGCTGTATTGTGCAGCTCACGCATCCCACCGGGCCTGCTGTGCTGTATTGTGTAGCTCACGCATCACACCTGCTGTGCTGTATTGTGTAGCTCACGCATCACACCGGGCCTGCTGTGCTGTATTGTGCAGCTCACGCATCCCACCGGGCCTGCTGTGCTGTATTGTGCAGCTCACGCATCACACCGGGCCTGCTGTGCTGTATTGTGTAGCTCACGCATCACACCGGGCCTGCTGTGCTGTATTGTGCAGCTTTCACGATCACACCGGGCCTGCTGTGCTGTATTGTGCAGCTCACGATCACAACGGGCCTGCTGTGCTGTATTGTGTAGCTCACGCATCACACCGGGCCTGCTGTGCTGTATTGTGTAGCTCACGCATCCCACCGGGCCTGCTGTGCTGTATTGTGTAGCCTGCTGTGCTGTATTGTGCAGCTCACTGCTGTGCTGTATTGTGTAGCTCACTGCTGTGCTGTATTGTGGAGCTCACTGCTGTGCTGTATTGTGGAGCTCACTGCTGTGCTGTATTGTGGAGCCTGCTGTGCTGTATTGTGCAGCTCACTGCTGTGCTGTATTGTGTAGCTCACTGCTGTGCTGTATTGTGGAGCTCACTGCTGTGCTGTATTGTGTAGCCTGCTGTGCTGTATCGTGTAGCTCACTGCTGTGCTGTATCGTGGAGCTCACTGCTGTGCTGTATTGTGCAGCTCACTGCTGTGCTGTATTGTGGAGCTCACTGCTGTGCTGTATTGTGTAGCCTGCTGTGCTGTATTGTGTAGCTCACTGCTGTGCTGTATTGTGGAGCTCACTGCTGTGCTGTATTGTGCAGCTCACTGCTGTGCTGTATCGTGCAGCTCACTGCTGTGCTGTATTGTGGAGCTCACTGCTGTTCTGTATTGTGCAGCTCACTGCTGTGCTGTATTGTGTAGCTCACTGCTGTGCTGTATTGTGGAGCTTCAGTGCTGTGCTGTATTGTGTAGCTCACTGCTGTGCTGTATTGTGTAGCTCACTGCTGTGCTGTATTGTGTAGCTCACTGCTGTGCTGTATTGTGTAGCCTGCTGTGCTGTATTGTGGAGCTTCAGTGCTGTGCTGTATTGTGGAGCTCACTGCTGTGCTGTATTGTGCAGCTCACTGCTGTGCTGTATTGTGTAGCTCACTGCTGTGCTGTATTGTGTAGCTCACTGCTGTGCTGTATTGTGGAGCTTCAGTGCTGTGCTGTATTGTGTAGCTCACTGCTGTGCTGTATTGTGGAGCTCACTGCTGTGCTGTATTGTGGAGCTCACTGCTGTGCTGTATTGTGTAGCCTGCTGTGCTGTATCGTGTAGCTCACTGCTGTGCTGTATTGTGGAGCTCACTGCTGTGCTGTATTGTGGAGCTCACTGCTGTGCTGTATTGTGTAGCCTGCTGTGCTGTATTGTGTAGCTCACTGCTGTGCTGTATTGTGGAGCTCACTGCTGTGCTGTATTGTGGAGCTCACTGCTGTGCTGTATTGTGTAGCCTGCTGTGCTGTATCGTGTAGCTCACTGCTGTGCTGTATTGTGCAGCTCACTGCTGTGCTGTATTGTGGAGCTCACTGCTGTTCTGTATTGTGCAGCTCACTGCTGTGCTGTATTGTGCAGCTTCAGTGCTGTGCTGTATTGTGTAGCTCACTGCTGTGCTGTATTGTGTAGCTCACTGCTGTGCTGTATTGTGCAGCTTCAGTGCTGTGCTGTATTGTGTAGCTCACTGCTGTGCTGTATTGTGTAGCTCACTGCTGTGCTGTATTGTGCAGCTTCAGTGCTGTGCTGGGCCCGGCTGATGGATGTGAAGCTTGAAGATGTAAAGACAAAAATGAAAACAGGAGAAATAACTTTGAGCGTTTGGAGTCAGAGGTGCTGTATGCATTTGTCAGGTATGCTTTGTTGAGGTGCTGTATGCATTTGTCAGGTGTGCTTTGTTGAGGTGCTGTATGCATTTGTCAGGTGTGCTTTGTTGAGGTGCTGTATGCATTTGTCAGGTATGCTTTGTTGAGGTGCTGTATGCATTTGTCAGGTATGCTTTGTTGAGGTGCTGTATGCATTTGTCAGGTATGCTTTGTTGAGGTACTGTATGCATTTGTCAGGTATGTTTTGTTGCGTGCATTAAGTGCGCACAATGTTCACCTACAGTGGGTCCCAGTTAAAAATTGACACTTCATTCACGATCATGGTGAATGGTGAAATGTAAGTACAACTGCAGCCGCTTGGGGGCAGCATAGTCCGCTGTGGAGTTCCACGGTCGAATCCAGACGGGCGATTTGACAGCAAGGGCTGTGATTGGCCGAAGTTTTCAGTCGCGTTTCTCTGTGTTTTTAGCAGCCCCTGCAACATGCTAGTCCACTGTAGCCTAAGCCTTGTACATAATGTTAAACATAGTTTTGGATTCAGTGGCAAGATTTCTTGATTGTACAGTGCCTGTCTCTCAGTAATGTTTTAAAATGAGAGCTTCGTCAGCTGGCAGTAGGCTACTTTGTCGGTAGTCATGAGAAGTTCGCTTGCTAACAGAACATAAATATGCTGCCCAGAAACCTTGTGAATAGTTCTGATTTTTTTTACTACACTAACGAGGTTGAAATATAGACTTTGCCTACAGCATCTCCTTAACAGTAATGTTAACAAAATGACAGCAGACAAAGAAAAACGAATTCGGTCACTCAAGACTGTGCCACAGCAACCAGTGTAGGCTACAGTCCTACCTAATAGGCCTACTCGAAGCAGATAGGCGTTGTCTGACGGTCGAGTGGGTTAATGCACGATTTCCAGAACAGGTCTGCAACTTTCAGGTAGTTCTGAGTTCTAATTTAGGCAGGAGCAGAGCCATATAAAGGCCTAGGCCTATTGTTATCATTTTTTTGCAAGGTGTTGCTCCTGGCAATACTTGTTTATAAGACGTTTGGTGATTAATTGATAGCTGTTTTTGGGACCGTTAAACGTTCTTTATAATGGCGCATCTGGGGAGAAAAAACGACTGTTACGGCTTGTTACACATGTAGGCTACAATGATTGCAATACAAAAATATGCGCGTGTTAGTTTTGTGATGTTTTGCACTTTTGCCTCGTGTGTTTTCAGGTTTGAGGGCTTTTTTGGCAAGATTGACCTTGGTTAGATTCTGCATATGTTATTTCTCCGTATGGAAAATAAAGTCAATTTTCGACACACGTCTGTTATTAGTTCAATAACAAGTGTTGCTTGTTAAAACATGTGACTAGTGAAACTCAAATGATTTTAGAAATATTTAGCCAAAGCCAAAAAGTGTTAGAGAGAAGGAGAGACGCCAGTGCAGCTCAGATGTCTTCTTAATTTTCTTTATTCTTTTTTCGTTTCGATGTTCGTTAGTCAAAAACATCGACACATCGAAATGTTAGTCAAAGTTTAATAATGTTCTGCATCTTTTACTGAAGAATAAAGACTGCTTGTGAAAGAAGGGGATGGGGGAGGGGGGCTTAACGTGAAAAAGCTTAATGTCACAAAACGGCAACGAGTCGTTTTAGGCTACAGGCCTTCATAATGGTAGGCTACAGGAAGTGGGGGGAGGGTATGGGATGACCAGAGCCGTCATCTATCGTCTTTCCAGGCACACAGCTCGTTATAGGCTATAGCCTATCGACTGCCTTAACAGATAGGCTTTGCTCTTGGGTTTGGCCTTACAGCGAATTCAATGCTCTTGTTGCTTGCAGTTTGTTAAATAAAGCGATGCAGATTACATTATTTATTTCTGATTAATTGCGTCTTTTGATGTATTTTGCAACATTTGCTTGTTAGGCTGGGCTACTGTCAATGTCCTGTACAGGTCAATGTTCAACAATTGCTGGTGTAGGCCTAGGCTATTAATCAATTAGGTACTGTTCGTTATTTATTTAATTAAGGGGCTACCGGAGGAGTTTTGGGAGCGTTAGTCAAAAAAGACGTGACCCTCCCTCGCCAGCAAGAATTTTTTTTCTATGACCCTCCAAAGTGATTGAGAAAAAACGCATGACCCTCCCCAGTCCCAACAATTTATTGATGCCTTAGGCTACTGGGTCAATTTGGGAGCTTGCATGCTACGACTCCTTCCTTGAAATGCCTTGAAAAGGCTGTCGTTTGCACAATTTCACAAATAATCACCGGACCGAAACAAACCTGTCAACTTTTCCCGGGTTTATCGCGATTTTAACTTTTTTTCCTCGCTGTCTTAGGAGGAGCTGCAGGGCCGCCGCAAGGGGATGCGAGGCCCTGTCTGAACTTGACAGATGCAAGGCCCTTTTCACTTACGTGCATGAAATCATGCGATAGCTTATTTTTACACATAGCCAAGGCTACCGTCGGTGTATTTTAATAGTAGCCTAGTCTAATAAGCTACACCAGCTTGCCTTTAAGAGGGGAAATTCAATTGTTACCTGAGTCACATATTTGGCCATATGGTGTTTATTATCATAGGCTACATCACGAAACCAAATAGTGTAACAAAGGCGAACACTTTAACAGGGGGAATTAATTGGGCATGAATCATTGTGCTGAACGGTATTTGTCAATGAGCAGAAACACACACGACATTCAAACTATTGATAAGATGTAGGCTACTGGTCTGTATCTATAGGCTAACATTGGACAAATAAATGACACTGACTCGCCATATCCTGACTCAGGAAAAAAAACAATTCTTGCTTTGCCGCAAACTCAGCAATGAAATCATAGGCCAGTTTGCAGGTAGCCTAACATCTTTTTCATAGAAGGGGAGCCCAGTCTCTCCTGTGACATGGAGGTGCATAAATAGTTTTAATAGCCTGTTCAACTTCGAAAAGCTTCGCTCATTCGATGCCAGTCACTGATCGCAATTTCAAAGTTCGGAAAGCTTCATCTTTTTAAGTTTTAAGTGCAGTGGCCCCTATCTGCCCCTTTGGAATTATATCTCGAGCCTATTATAAGGTCCAGTCGCGTTATGTCCTGGGATTCGATGTGCTCAAAAAGAAAAGAAAAAACACTTATGAGGAGCAATGAGAGAGAAATTTGATGATCATTGATCGTTGTTTTGGGACGTTAAGCCTTTTCCATAGGGCCAGTGAAGGAGATTGAAGAATGACCATTTTTTATACGAAAATATTTCTGAACTACAAAACTCAGTGTCTAAAAAAACTCAGTGTCATTCAGACTCAACCCTCTTGTTGTTTTATTATCTTTTTCGTTGTCGCTTTGAACGCTAAGGGCAGGCATGTTGCGTTGCAATTTAAGTGAAATTTCTACAGTAGGCCTACAACATGCTGTTAGGGCTGGGCTACTGTCAATGTAATTTGTACAGGTAAATGTTCAACAATTGCTGGTGTACAGGTTATATAATCAATTAGCTAAACCATTTGTCCAGCTGTTTAAAAATTTTTTTCGCGGCTACATTCAAACGCAAAAGGTGCTTTTGATATATTTTTCGCTTGAACGCCGGTAAGCAGGCATGCTTTGGTTGCAAATGAATGAGGATAATTGCTTTTTTTTTTGCATTATTTTGAATATGACTGGCTCCAGTCTCAACAGCACGTACTTTTTCCACACGCTAAGTTCTAACACACATAGGCCTTTCCTCTCGCTTTCTCTCTCTCCATCCCAGCACACGGTGCTTTCTTAAAGGAGCTGCACCATTTTACAACAATTGCATCTACATTTTCATATTAGAATGTTTTGTCAAGTGTAAGCTTAAACTACCGTGATCAATTTAAGTTCCCGTGCCCCCGCTGGGTCAGTCAGTCGAATGAAAAATAGTAGTGGCACCCAAGTGACACCTTGTGGTTGTTTGTGTCAACTGCAGTTTGTGCCATTTCTGCTGAGAAAATGGGGTGCGTGATTCATGAAGGAACCCGTCCAAACTTAACGGGGACCCACTGTATGACAACAAAAAGACTTTAAGATGGACATGAAACAAGGCTTACCATGGCAGAAATAATGATAGCCAGCCTTCAATGTCCTCTTTTGTCACTTCTCCAAGCATACACCTGAGAGCGAGGAAAGCCCTCACAGAGAAATGCGTTGAGTTTTGCTGCAGGGACATACATGTAATTTTACGTTGTAAGTGGCTTACGTTTCTTCATTCGGATTCATTTGCTATCCATTCCATTCTGAATAAACAAACATAGTTTAGCTGCTACATTCTTCATCCTCCGTTGCATTATTCATTAATATAATTCTAAACGGATTTCTGTAGCTCAAACAACTCGGAATTGTAGTTGAGAACGTCAGTTATAATAGCCCACGTATTTTAAAAATGTCGGGTTTAAATCGGGCTCGGGCTCATAATTACACCCTGCTGAAAAAAACAGCTGGAAACCAGCTTATGCTGGTAGCTGGTTTTAGCTGGTCTTTGCTGGTTTTCTTCCAGCTCTTGCTGGTCTTTGATGGTGTAGCTGGTTGGGCTACCAGCTGGATATGCTGGCGTCACCATCTGAGGAAGCTGGTCATGCTGGTGTGACCAGCCTGTCTTGTGGGATACAGCTGTTGCCAACCTGAATGACCAACAACACCAGCTAAAATGACCAGCTTGAGGTGGTACGACAAGCAAAACCAGCTGAATTACCATCGTTAGGTGGGTAAACCAGCTGAAGGTATGTTTTCGCAAGAGTTTTGCTGGTCTAGCAGGTCAACCATCATAGGGTGGTCAAACAAGCTGGTTAACAAGCTGGTCAACTAGCAAACCACCTTTAGCTGGTCAGGCTGTTTTTTTTCAGCAGGGTTATCCCTACTGCAGAAACCAGCTTATGCTGGTAGCTGGTTTTGGCTGGTTTTAGCTGGTCTTTGCTGGTTTTCTTCCAGCTCTTGCTGGTCTTTGCTGGTGTAGCTGGTTAGGCCACCAGCTGGATATGCTGGTGTTACCATCTGAGGAAGCTGGTTTGACCAGCCTGTCTTGTGGGATACAGCTGGTGCAAGATGGTCATGCTGGTGACCAGCCTGTCAAGCTGGTCATGCTGGTTTGCTAGAATTACCAACATAAGCTGGCATGGCCAGTTAAACCAGCAGTGTAGACCAGCAACACCAGCTAAAATGACCAGCTTGAGGTGGTACGACAAGCAAAACCAGCTGAAGGTATGTTTTCGCAAGAGTTTTGCTGGTCTAGCAGGTCAACCATCATAGGGTGGTCAAACAAGCTGGTCAACCAGCAAACCACCTTTAGCTGGTCAGGCTGTTTTTTTCAGCAGGGATGTGAAGACTTGATTACTGACGTTCCTCACTGTACAACCGCTATCGTACACGATATCCAAGTTGATTAAGCAACACCCGTATCGCACCAAACCCACAGAAGCGCCAGATTCTGCAACAAGAGGTCAAGTTTATGTTGGAGAATAATATCGCGGAGTCCAGCTCCAGTCTCTGGAGTTCTCCATGCCTATTGGTCCCTAAGCCTGACGGTACGTTCAGGTTCTGTACCAACTTCAGGCGAGTTAACGCAGTGATCAAGCCGGATAGTTTCCCATTACCTCGCATGGATAACTGCATTGACCGCCTGGGCCACGCCAATCACGTTAGCAAGCTAGACCTCCTAAAATGAGCGTGCTAAAGAGATCCTGCCTTCGTTACGCCAGACCACTTCTTGCGCGTATGCCATTTAGACCTCGCAATTCGGCGGCTACATTCCTGCGCTTAGTGAACAAGGTTCTGGATGGGGTTTCTAATTGTGAGACCTATTTAGATGATTTAATTGTGTATAGTGCCACCTGGCGGGAAGACATGGTACATTTGTCTGCTGTGTTCGACTGTCTCTCAAGCACTAATTTAATTCTCAACCTGGCAAAGTGCATGGTTGGCCAGGCTTCGGTTGTTTATCTTGGAAAGATTGTTGGCCGTGGGCAGGTTCGTCCTGTACAGTCAAAAGTAAAAGCAGTTTAGAATTTTCCAGTTCCAGTCACCCGATGTAATTTGTGTCGATGTTTAGGTATGGTGGGCTACTATAGGTCCTTCTGCAAAAATGTCTTGACCGTAGCTGCCCCTCTTACTGACCAGCTTAGCACAAAGCGCATCTTTAAGTGGATGACACCTGTAATGCCACGTTCGACTCCGTCAAGGCAGTGCTTACTATTGCGCCGGTGTTGGCCGGTCCAGAGTCTAGTCTGCCTTTCTTTCTCATAGTGGATGCGAGCGATTTGGGCGTGGGTGCAGTCCTTGGCCAGGAAGGTAGTGATGGTTTGGGCACGGGTGCAGTCCTTGGACCTTGAGTCTTATTTATTCAGGTATTTTGTTACTTACATACATACTGGTTTGGGCACGGGTGCACTGCAGTCCTGTACCAGGAAGGTAGTGATGGTTTGGGCCATCCTGTGGCTTTCTTCTCGCAAGTTCAACTATTACCTATGCGCTTATTCGACCATCGAAAAAGACACACTTGCACTGGTCCTGGTGCTACAGCACTTCGAAGTCTATATAGGGGGCACACACACGTAGCACACACACACACACACACTCACCTGTAACACACACACACTCACTTGTAACACACACACACTCACTTGTAACAAACACTCACACACACTTGTAACACACACACTCACTTGTAACACACACAGTCACCTGTAACACACTCAATTGTAACACACACATACACACTCACTTGTAACAAACACACACACCACACACTCACCTGGTGTGGTGAAGTAGAAGAGGGTCTGGCGGAACACAGGTATCACGTGCCTCAGACTGGAACCTTCCAGAACCACAAACACCTGAGCATCCTCAGGTACGTCTATAAGCGCATACACCCTCGCCTGGCCCTACACACACGCGTGCACACACACACACACCAGTTTACACAGTTTACTTCTTTATTTGTGTCCACAATTCTGAATAAATATTACATAAAAACACAAATTTGACAATAATTGCTCAGACAAGGTTCAGTTCTGTGATCCAATAACCAAGCAGCAGCACACACACACACACACACACACACACAACACCCCACACACACACACACTAGAGTTTAGATACTCAGCCCGAGCCCGAACTTGACCCACGGGTCGGACTCATAATTACACTTAATGTGCCGGGTCGGGCTCGGGCACAATGTGCACGGGCTCGGGTAGGGTCGGGCTTGATTTTTTGGGTCTAACACACACACACACAAACAACATCCCCCCTCACATACACACACAACCCACCTCCCCCCCCCCCCACACACACCAGTAGCCAGTTGCCAGTCCTGAGTTCCCTAGTGAGCAACCTGTGTACGTGGCCCAAACTTCCAAATATGAGCACAACGTGTTGGCATTTGTAACCAATCGATGAGCCCCCACTTTGTCACGACCTGTCATAACCTGGCTCTGAAGAGACATGATAGAATCTTTGTCTAATTGGTTTTGCATCTCCAATGTCAATATCGTGTTCAATCAGAGGTGTGCTAACTCTGTTGAAAGCTGCGCAGGCAAATGTGCCAACAACTTTTCCATATTAGCTAGGGCCTCAGAGTTCTTAAAACGGCCAATCCACAATTGCTGTCATGGTCCTGCTCCACAGGACTAGAATCCACCAACGTGACCTCCACAGACACAAGCTGACCACCAACATGACCTCCACAGACACAAACTGACCACCAACGGGACCTCCACAGACACAAGCTGACCTAGACCCTCCCACAGCTGGCGGGGCACATCACAGTGATGGCTGGGGCGTGCGGGAGTAATAGGGCTTTAATAAAATACCTCAATTCTTGCGCACGAAGGTCGAGAAAGTCAAAATCACTGCGCAAACAAACGTTTTACAAAACTGCGTCCGCTTCAAACAAAGCCACCTTGCCACCTCAGGACTCAACACCTAGATAGATAGATACTTTATTGATCCCCAGGAGAAACTCAAGAACCTGATCGGAGCTCAAGGAATCCCCACATCAGCTGACGTCACCTATGACGACACGCCATTCACAAAATTCTGATTTGACTAAACTACACAATAGCAAATCCAAAACTTTAAAATCAAAAACGATTAAGTGAAATAACGGATCAAAACCAATCGACGAGCCCCCACTTTGTCATGACCTGTCTCTGAAGCATGACGAAAAAAGAAGGACGCAGTTTTAAACCACAAAAATGTAATTTATTCTACTAAGGGACTGTTCGTTATTTATTAAAGGGGCTACTGGAGGGGTTTGGGGGACTTTAGTCAAAAGATATTTGACACTCCCTTGCCAGCAATAGATTTTTCTATGACCCTCCAAAAGGATTTGAAAAAAAAGGCATGAGCCTCCCCGACAGGTTGTCCATGTCTTCTGCCGTGGTTTGCGCATCACAGAGACACTGTTTTTTGCAACCATAACATAATTTAACCTCTGCTTTCCGATCTTACACATCAAACTCCACCAAGATGGTGGCCATTTCAGTAGATTTACTCACCAACATTGTGGAAACACAATAAGCATGGAAACTAAATTCCTGTTTCCTGCATTACTTCAAATACTAAGTTACTCCTCTAGTAAACTAGTATTCACATGAAATAAAAAAATAAAACATTGAGACCATTCAACAAAGCAAGCTGGGTAATAACAAATTCAACACATGAACTGGTTGATAAGGTCTTGTCACCAGAGGTGGGACCATGTCATTGTTTTGCAAGTCACAAGTTAGTCTCAAGTCTTTGCCTTCAAGTCCCGAGTCAAGACAGGCAAGTCCCGAGTCAAGTCCCAAGTCAAGACCGACAAGTGTCAAGTCGAGTCCCAAGTCCTACCGTTTGAGTTTCGAGTCCTTTCGGGTCCTTTTAACAACAGAGAAATAATATTTTATTATTTTTTTGGAAGAACATTGTTCAAACACTCATTTCAAACCTGTTCAAAGTGTAATTCAAAGTGTAACCTTAACCTTTTCAACCATGTCACCACGTTATAAAATATATCCTCACTCTAAACAATTTAATTTAAAAAAATAATAATAATATACATGTAGCCTAATATATGCCTCTCAGTTTTATCTACCGCTCTGGTTTTCACATACAGAGCAACACTGGCTTGATTGGCTGTGCTCGAGTGTTCTCATGGCTACTTTTTCTACCGTTCACTAGGTTCTCGGCAAGTTCCAGTAATCAACCGATCACATAAGCCTTTCTAGTGCATAAACTAGATGATTATATTCATGGAAATGTTATCGATTGGAAAGTATTATATCACATACCTACAAATAGGCCTAATGTTATGCCTTGGTAGTTACGTTAAATAAATGCTTAGAAGTAAATAACTGTAGGCTGCAAGCTGTCATGGGGTTGAGACTGAATGTAACTGTGCACGTTGTAGGCCAGTGGTTCGCAAACTTTTTCTTCCATTCCCCACTTTGATCAAGGGGGCCTTTTCGAGCCCCACCTATCCCTCATCGCTCTAAGAAAGTGGTAGGTCAAGCTTAAACTTGTCAAATGTATTGACATAATGACAAGTTCTAAATATATCGTCTTCACCAGAGTTCAAATCTGCTGGTGCTGCAGATATAATAATAAATAAATACATAACACACATATTTCTGTTTTCCAGCAACATATTAGGAAGCATAGGCCAATATTTTACAGCATTGTACAATATATTTAATGAAAAACCAACATGCTGCATTAAATGGATCCATAATCCAGTCATACTGAGCGCTGCTGGTTGGGAAATATTTTTGAAATAAACTTTGCAGGGATGTGATGTAGGCCTACTGTTTAATACACGGGATCACAAGAGTGGCTCCCGAAGCAGACGTTTAAGTCAGGCATAATTCTCAAAGGCATAATACTGTTGCGATCGAGGCGCCTGTCCCATACCTCAAGTTTTTTGGTGAATGCAGTAATCTTATCTGCTAGGTGAGGTAGGTGCTTGTCTTTGCCTTGTAACTGGAGATTTAACTCATTGAGCTTTCCAAATATATCGCTAAGATAGGCCAGCTTCGTCAAGAAATGTTCATTAGTGAACGTGCTTGCAGATTCAAACATGCGCTCTTCCTCCAAGAAGAGGCGACTCGGAGCTCAAACACACACGACAGCACTTTAACTCGGGAAAGCCACCTTGCCTCACTGTGAAACAGTACAGCCTTTTTGGTCAGCTCCCATCTCCTCGCAAAGTGCAGAGAATAGACATGCTTTTAAGGGCCAGGTCTTGATGAAATTCACCACTCTCACAACCTCGTTCAAAATCTCATTCAGGTCATGACTAACTAAGCTGCCTTGACACGAGCGCTTCCCTATGAATAACACAGTGCGTCCATTGCGCATCGGGTGCTACCTGGGCCTAGGCTACAGATAATTTTTTTTTTTTTTAAAACTGTCTTTCACCTGACATGTCTCCAGTTTGAGAAACACTGCTGTAGGCTACCCTTTCATGTCGGCAAGTTTGATTCATTATAACCAGCCTTGTTAGTGCATCGTAGATGATGGCAATTCACACATTATCGATGGGGAAGTAGGCCTATCTCATAGTAGCCTACACATCATATCTTAACGTTAAAAAGTTAAATGATAGAGAAGTGAATGTTGCTGGATTCCTAGTAGCCTAATAACGAAGACAATGCCAGGCTGAACGAGCCCGTAACTGAGGGTGAGTCTAATATTATCAAACGGTCTAGATTCTCGGCAAGTTAGTTATTAACCAAGCCTTATTCTAGTATCGTAGATGATTGTGTTCATGGCAATTTACACATTATTGATGGGGAAGTAGCCTACATCACATAGGCTACAAACTACTGCAACCCTTCCAACGTTAATGGGGACGAATGTTGACATTTTCCCATATTTTGGGTGACAAACCCCGGAAATCTCCCTTATTTTCAATGTTTAATGTTGACAGCTATGAAACGAAAGAGAACGTAATGGCGCCAGAAATCACAATGGCTCTAGAATCTTTGCTAGTGACTCTCAGTCTCTCCAGTCCAAAGCCACAGTGCAAGGCCTTTATTTTACTCCCTGCAGCAAAGAGGGAAATGAGGGATAAACGTGATGTGCAGAGGGGTGAGAGGAAAGAAGGGGAGGAGGGGAGAGGAGGAGAGGAGAGGAGGAGAGAGGAGGGGAGGGGAGAGGAGAGGAGAGGTGGGGAGAGGGAGGAGAGGAGAGGTGGGGGGGGGGGAGAGGAGAGGTGAGGAGAGGAGGAGGGGAGAGGAGGAGAGGTGGGGAGAGGAGAGGAGAGGTGGGGAGAGGAGGAGAGGAGAGGTGGGGAGGGGAGAGGAGAGGAGAGGAGGGGAGAGGAGGAGAGGTGGGGAGAGGAGAGGAGAGGAGGGGAGAGGAGGAGGGGCCCGAAGTGTGAAGACTGAGAGCTACATGGAAAAATATACACCAAACAAGCCACTTTGAAATGTTGCTGTTTTAATGAATACAAATGTATAAGTATAAGTCTATATACTCTTTTGATCCTGTGAGGGAAATTTGGTCTCTCCATTTATCCCAATCTGTGAATTAGTGAAACACACTCAGCACACAGTGAACACACAGTGAGGTGAAGCACACACTAATCCCGGCGCAGTGAGCTGCCAACAGCGGCGCTCGGGGAGCAGTGAGGGGTTAGGTGCCTTGCTCAAGGGCACTTCAGCCGTTCCAATAGGTCCGAAGCGCTAACTAGTAGGCCACGGCTGCCCCAAAATATAGAGAGAGGAGTGTGTGTGAGAGAGAGAGGTGTGTGTGTGAGCACTTACATATAGTGGGACTTCTTGCCTGCTTAACTTCATTCTGTGCAACAAGAGAGGCTGTTTTAGAAACACGCTTACACACATACACACACACCTCTCTCTCTCTCACACACACCTCTCTCTCTCTCACACACACACACACACACCCCTCTCTCTCACGCTCTCAACGCAAAGGACTGAATCATATCAGCAACCAATTGGACTAATTCTGATTAGATTATGTTAGATTCATTTAATATGAAATTTTCATTTTTATTATTTCTTTTTATGTTGTGCTTTTTATTATTTATTAATTTGTTTGTTGTTTGTCTTGTACGTCTTGGTGTCACGGACAGCTGGCGACTACATCACTCCATCCATATTTGTTCATTTGTTTGTATACATTTTTGTGTAAATTGATTGATTGAATCTGACAGTAAATTCCATTCTATTAAAACAGTTCCATATTGATTAATGCATGACCCTGCTGACTACATTATCTAGTGCTGAAACTATAACGCTTTTATATTATTATTGCTCCATTAGACTACATTATCTAAACTGATCACTCTAACTCCATATTCTATATTTATAAAAAAGATCAAAGATCAGCGGAGTTTCACCAGTAACATTTGACAAAATCTTTCAGGATGTGTGTGTGTGTACATTTTCTCATCACACACACAAAAATTCTCTCACATACGTACCAACATGTACATACACACACGCATAAACTCTCTCAGACACTAAAACTCTCTTACACATATGCACACACATTGACCTGAATTAAACGTTTCCTATCATTTCAGTTTTGACAATCAACACACACTCACACTACTATTCACACACACACATTACTATTCACACACACACTACTATTCACACACACACACACTACTATTCACACACACACAACACTACTATTCTCACACTACTATTCACACACACACAACACTACTATTCACACACACACACTACTATTCACACACACAACACTACTATTCACACACACACACACACACTACTATTCACACACACACACACACACTACTATCACACACACTCAACACACACTCACACTACTATTCACACACACACACACACACTACTATCACACACACTCAACACACACACACACTACTATTCACACACACACACTACTATTCACTGACACTCACACACTCACAGTACTATTCACACGCTCACACACTCTCTCTCTCACTTACAAACTCTCTCTCTCACACACTGACCTGAATTTACGGCGTCTCCTCTGGCAGAATGGACCTCTGCCCAAAGATCTCCCCCTGATCCTTTCTGTCTTTCTCTCTCTGTGTTTCTCTCCGTTTCTCTCTCTGTGTTTCTCTCTGTTTCTCTCTCTGTGTTTCTCTCTCTCTGTCATCGTTAATTTGTCTGATAATGTCTTCCTCATTCAGTTACTCACTAATTGATTTAAGTTCATTATAACACACAAACACACTCACACACACACACACAAACACACTCACACACACAAACTCACTCACTCACACACACAAACTCACTCACTCACACACACACACACTCACTCACACACACAAACACACACACACTACACACATGTATGTACACACAAATAACACACACACTACACACATGTATGTACTCACAGATAACACACACACACACACTACACACATGTATGTACCCACAAATAACACACACACTGCACACACTACACACATGTATGTATTCACAAACAACACACACACACTACACACATGTATGTACTCACAAATAACACACAGAGATAGCAGCAATTGCGTTATTGAACGGGAAACATTAGAATAAACCAAACATGGGTGTTATTATGTGTTAGCATGCTTACATTAGATAGATAGATAGTAGATATAGATTATAGTGTCCATTACATATAAGTATAAGTATATATACTCTTTTGATCCCGTGAGGGAAATTTGGTCTCTGCTCTGGTCTCTGCTTTTATCCCAACTCAGCACACAGTGAACAAACAGTGAGGTGAAGCACACACTAATCCCGGCACAGTGAGCTGCCTGCAACAACAACAGCGCTCGGGGAGCAGTGAGGGGTTAGGTGCCTTGCTCAAGGGCACTTCAGCCGTGCTTACTAGTCGGGTTCGAACCGGCAACCCTCCAGTTACAGGTCCGGAGTGCTAACCAGTAGGCCACGGCTGCCTACTGCGAGTATTGTGAGCATATTGCGAGTATAATTGATCTGCAAACATCCATCTAAAATATGTTCTTTGATAGTTCTAACATTGAACATTTTTTTCTTCCCTTGCTGGATATCAGCTGTTATTGGGTTCCTACGTTTGCCTAGCCTGGCGGGCCATCCTATATCATTGAAATGTATAGTCTGGAATCGAACCATTTACCTCGCTTAATCCAAGGGGCGGGCAGAGAATTGTCTTTCAAACTGCCTAGGCATGCAATAGGCCAGCGCCATTCTGACCATATCCATTATCCGGGTCGGCAAAAACGGCAAATACATCCTTCTTCGAAAGGAATTACTTAAGTGCATTGTGTTGCTCAACTTTCAAAGAAAAGCACAAGTCCAACTCCTCCAAAGTTGACGCCAACGCCGATTCAAACAACCGCTCTTCGTTAGCCATAGCCACCTTCCTTGTTGTTCACCGTCACAGGACTGTCGTTATCCTGTTAAGCACGCCTTAAGACTCTCTAAATAGAGCGCTGTGATTGGATGAAGTCCACGGCGTCAGCCAATAGAAATCCCTATGGTTTGATACTAGACGTACAGGCTGAGCAAATTAATTTGCCGCCGCTAGGGTGCGTATAGATTTCTAGGCTAACGTTTGCCTGCATCACGTGTATACATTGTCAAAACCTGTTTGTGTGTGGACATTAGATCCAGTTCTGTTGGTGAGATGAAGATGAAGATGAAGGTGCCCCCTAAGTCTACCACATTACCTTGATAATGCCTGGAATGCTCTGCAGAAACAGTTGAAGCTAAGCACTTTTAAAGAAGAAACAGTTGAAGCTAAGCACTTTTAAAGAAGAAACAGTTGAAGCTAAGCACTTTCATCTCACTAAATGAGTTTAAATTGTATGTCTCGGGGACCTTCAGCTATACGTGTAATTGCATATAGGATACTGTTCTTATCTTTTGTTTTTACTGTTTGTGGCTTTTTGCTTGTTGTGATGTTTTGGTTGTTATGTTATATTGTTGTGTTATATTTTGTTTGTCACTGTGTTTAATTTTTCAATGACATGTTGTTCTATGACATTTCTCATTTAAAACAGCAGAACGTGAGTTAGACAGGAGATGAGTCCTTTATGTGTGTGTGTGTGTTAGACAGGAGATGGGTCCTTTATATGTGTTTGTGTGTTAGAGAGGAGATAGGTCCTTGTGTGTGTGTGTGTGTGTGTGTATGTTAGACAGGAGATGGGTCCTTGTGTGTGTGTGTATGTTAGACAGGAGATGGGTCCTTATGTGTGTGTGTGTGTGTGTGTGTTAGACGGGTCCTTGTGTGTGTGTGTGTGTGATAGACGGATCCTTGTGTGTGTGTGTGTGTTAGACGGGTCCTTGTGTGTGTGTGTGTTAGACGGATCCTTGTGTGTGTGTGTGTGTGATAGACGGATCCTTGTGTGTGTGTGTGTTAGACAGGTCCTTGTGTGTGTGTGTGTTAGACGGATCCTTGTGTGTGTGACAGATCCTTGTGTGTGTGTGTGTGTGTGTTAGACGGGGTCCTTGTGTGTGTGTGTGTGTGATGGGTCCTTATGTGTGTGTGTGTGTGTGACGGGGTCCTTGGGTGTGTGTGTGTGTGACGGGGTCCTTGGGTGTGTGTGTGTGTGACGGGGTCCTTGGGTGTGTGTGTGTGTGTGTGACGGATACTTGGGTGATTCATTTAAATAATGACACAGGACACCGGGTGCATCAGCGGAAACTCAATTTAATAACCAATTACAGAGACACACACAGGAAGCAGGAGCCCACTCACACACACACACACACACACACACCACAATGGGGAATACTGGTAGGAAACACACACACATACACACATGCATATGCACACACACACACAAGCATATGCACACATTTGTGTTGTGTTGTTTTCACACACACACAGTTTGGAGTTTGGATAGTGAAGTTATGATAGGCCAACTTGAGTTTTATGAAAATAACTTACAAACATGGGCCATGAACATGAAGCCTCTATTTCTTGCAGCTGTTAAAACACCCGCTAGATAAATAGCCACCAACATTTGTTTTTGCAGTACAGATTATTTCTGAAAGTTATTTGTCCACTAGGCCTACTGGCTGATTTATCAAATGAGTGCTTTCTCGTTCGTCCTTCGCAAACTACAGGTAGTTCGGTAGAGAGCCATTGAATAAGCGATGCCAAGCAATTTTTTTTTTTTTTTGATTGACAATTTTTATTGTTTTCAAAGTTTTACACAGAAACCTGAACATCCCTTTTCTGCCCCCCCCCCCTCATCCCCAACTTGCCACCACAAATATGAAGTTTCGGTTGTACTACATGGGCCAATTGCACAATGTGTATTAGACAAACAAGGGAAACAAAATACAGAAAACAAAAACAACAAAACAAAACAAAACAAAAAACACTTATTCTGCGTCACACCACATTTCAGACTGGGTCATGCCTTGTTATAAATGACACATACATGTCCCATTTTTTTTCATACAAGTCCATCCTTCCCAGGTTTCTGTAAGACATTTTTTCAAATGCCGCAACTCTGGCCAGTTCAGCAGTCCATTCTTGAAATGAGGGAACCCCCTCAGCTTTCCACCCTCTCAACAGTATTTGTTTGCCGATCATTATACTAGTTTGTATTCCCCTCGGTTAGAACTGTTCCATCTCCCAGTACAAACAGTCTGGGACAAAAGTCAATGTGTGTCTCTGAGATCTCACTAATGTGACTGTGAATACTTTTCCAAAATTGTTGAACTTCGTCACAAAACCACAGTGCATGAACAAGATGGCCATCTTCTGTTTTACATCGCCAGCATTTAGGGGATTCAAGTATGCTAAGTCTATACATTCTAGAGGGTGTCCAATAAAAGAGATGGATAATTTTAAACTGAATCAATCGTACTCTGGCATCCCTTGACACAGCTCTTACATGTTTACAAATCTTTTCCCACGCATCATCCTCCAATGTGATATTCAAGTCCCTTTCCCATGTCAGCTTGAGGGCTTCAAGTGCCCCATCCCCCACTGACCTTATCATCTGTGCATAGTACGTAGAGGCCTTGCCTCCTAAAGTGTAACATATCAGGACCTCCTCCAAGAACCCAGCAGGTTTGGAAGCCGGTGTATCAGATCGAAAAGTCCCCAGTAACAAGGGACGTAGTTGTAAATATCTGTAAAACTGTGATTTGGAGATACCAAACTGTTGCACTAGGTCCTGGAAGGACTTTAAGATATTGTTGTGATACAGGTCATTAAGGTGATTTGGAGATACCTAACTGTTGCACTAGGTCCTGGAAGGAGATATTGTTGTGATACAGGTCATTAAGGTGATTTGGAGATACCAAACTGTAGCACTAGGTCCTGGAAGGACTTTAAGATATTGTTGTGATACAGGTCATACAATGCCTCTTTCCTACCACTCTTCCCACCATATGGGAGACTTGTTACATCATTTAGGATTCAGCCAGATGCTTGAAAATACATTTAGATGAGGATCAAGGTTAAACTGTTTAGCGACTCTGGACCACAGTCATTTTAAATGAGAGAATACTGGGTGTGTTTTAAGCTCCTGATAATTTAAGAGACAAACCTTGTAGTAGTGGCACTGGAGCAACAGACTGCTCAATACAGTGCCATGGTGGCGCCCTTTCTGGAGGTAGTGACCAGTGCGCCAGATGTCTTAAATTGAAGGCATAATAATAATACAGTAGCTTGGGTAAGCGTAAACCACCCCTATCCATGGGCCTCCATAATTTATTCAAATGCAACCTTGGTTCCTTGCCATTCCAAATGAACGTCTTTACTATCGTGTCAAACCATTTGAAGTAAGAAAGTGGGACCTCAAGAGGTATAGAATGGATGAAGTAGTTGAGTTTTTAACACATTAAAGGAATTATCCAGAGTAAAATGCACTTTAGATCGATTTACAGATGATTGGGAGTACATACGTTGAGTTGACATCCAAATCATGTCATTCGGATGTGTTTTGAGAAAGTTCGATGTTACCGTTTTTAATCAAAGCTCGTTAGCGTGGAAGTTAGAAGGGCATATTATTTTGCCGCTACAAAACGCTATTTTTATACCTCTTCTACAGTTCCAAACAACATTACACTTACGTGGTAGTGAGTAGAGGGTCCCTAAAGCCAAACCGAAGTATCCCGAGGTCTTTATGTGGTCGGATAGAGAGTCCAGAATGAATTTCATCAAGCCAGTACCTTTCCGGAAATGTTGCCATCTTTGCTGCCATCTTTAGGGGAAAGTCCGTAGGAGTCGATTGCCAAATAGCTCTGGAAAGCTCTGGAAATTCACAATTTCGTCGCCGTTTAAAAAAAAAAAAAAAAAACATAGTCCAGTCCATACAACTTCATTTCAATTTCAAAAGAAATACTGGACTATGTTTTGACTATGGACTATGTTTGAACGTTCTATTGATGTCATTAATAGCTGTTAGTGTCTCTCCAGTAGGGGATCTAATAGCTGGAATAGTTAGTAGCTGCTAATTCTCTTTGCTTGATATAAGGAGCTAGCAACTTCCCTGCCTTGTCACCTGTAGTGTTAATTTTGTCACCTGTTTTTAATTTAGTCTTAGTCTTGTGACGAAATGTCCTTTTTAGTCTTTGTCATATTTAGTCATTCAAATATCATTTTTGTTAGTCAAGTTTTAGTCAACTAAAAGTCTCGTCATTTTAGTCTAGTTTTAGTCAAAATAATCTTATTCTTATGTTAAGGTATCTTAGTCAGTTTTAGTCAACACATTTTAGTCTTTTTTTTATAACAAATTATTTCTGATTACCATTTGAGTCAAATAGTGTTTCACACATCTCAATTTTCCAACAATATTGTGTGTCCACAGGGCTACTCGTCTGTTATAATTACTCATTCTGATTTTTTGTCAGTCAGTATGTTTCCATGCACAGGTAAGTCGAGCTACAGTTATTGTCACGGCTGCACGGGCAAAGTATGGCAAGGCAAGGGACTCTTTGAAATACAAGAATCTTTATTCTAGAACACAACCCACATAGACTAATAACCGACCAGGACTGAGAGGAGACAGAGGGTTTACATACACAATAGGTAACAGGGCACAGGTGGACAATGATCAAGGTAAAACAAGAGACAGGTGGAAACCAATATTAAACTAACAGACTAATTAACAGAAAGACAGGGCTGGACGAGACCAACAAGACAATAACGGGGAACAGGTGTGGAAACAGAAACGGAGGGAAAACTAACAAGACAGGAAGCACAGACCGAATAAGGAGATGGGGCAGAGACAAAGACAGGTGACAGGCAGGTAAACACAAAGCACATGGGGAACAAACAAAGGAGCACATGGCACCGGACCCTTACAGTTATAGCTCGGCTGGGATTTGACCATAGATAGTAAAAGATTCGACTGGACCACTGTCATATTCGTGACCAGTGTTTCTTAAAGTGTGGTCCGGGGATCACTGGTGGTCCGCAAGCTATCCCAAGTGGTCCGCGAGCAGACGTGGTAAAATATAATATAGATGAGTTGTTTGCAATATTGAACCAACTTGTATGTAAAAACAGTTCTGCAACACTGTCTATGTAAGATATGCCAGTTTAAATCATACAGTATGAATCCACACAATAAGCAAAGTGCAAAGACAATAAGCAAGGTGGTTCAGTGAGTAGGCCTATAGTGTAGACTAATTATAGGCTACTGTCGTAGACTAGCCTACAGGAAAGCTGTTGCGTATGAACTCATTCGGAATATTTTGAAAACGTAACAGCTAGATATTCTGTCTTCTCATTTTGTAGACGAAAATGAAGAGAAATTTTATCTTAGTTTTTATTTCATGCAAAACATTTTAGTCTCGTCTCGTCAACAATAATGCATCTTAAGATAGTCTTAGTCAGTGTTTCAGGACATTACTGCCGTTTCGTCATCGTCTCGTCTTAGTCATGAAAAAAAAGGTTGTTGACGAACATATTTCCTCTCGTCTTGTCTGAATTTAACACTAATCACCTGACTCAAAATAGGTTTGTCTGGCCCTAAATAAAATAAATTCCATCTTTTCAGATAACATGTTGTTATACTGGTATTTTAAATTGGTTAGCTCTCTCAGCAGGCTACTTGACATACGACTTTTTAACTGGGTTTCCACACTTATAATTTTACTTTCAAGATCTAACATTTTTTTAGCTTTAGTTTTCTTGAGAAATGAGGTTACTTGAATAATGCGCCCCCTGACCACTGCCTTGAGGGCCTCCCAGGCCATTCCTGTAGATGTTACAGAAGACCAGTTAGTGTCCACATAGCTATTTATCTCTGCCTTCAACCAGATTATGTTAGCTGGGTCTTGTAGAAGAGAGGAATTTAGACGCCAACGATAAGAGCGCAGCCTTTCATTATGAGGCCGCAGATTCAGGCATACCCAGGCATGATCAGAGATTACTATATTTCCTATGGAGCAGCCAAGAACTGAAGAAGTAAGTCCTTTAGAGATGAGAAATAAATCAATCCTTATATAAATCTTATGAACAGGTGAAAAAAAAGAATAATCTCTACCACAGGGATTAAGGATTCTCCAAATGTCTACTAAACCCCATGTTCTACAAATGCGATGCAGTGTCAGGGCCGCTCGTGGGGCCCTATGCACCAGTATGATCTAGGACAGGGTCCATTAATACATTGAGATCACCTCCTAGCACCAGGTGATGCTGCCCCATTGCTCTAAGTTTACCCTCAAGTTCCACAAAAAACTCTTTGTCGCCATTAGGCGCATATATATTTGCTAGAACCATCTCTTGGCCCTGTATTTCCACCAGTATAATAATAATCCTTCCTGAGCTATCTTGATAAATTTAAACTGCACATTTTTGTTCACTAATATCTAGCGACACCCCTACTATTACTTGAGTCCTCACTGTAGTAAACATGGCCCACCCATCCACAGCAGAGCTTCATAACCTCCACTGTAGTAAACATGGCCCACCCATCCACAGCAGAGCTTCATAACCTCCACTGAAGACAGATGTGTTTCTTGTAAGAATACAACGTCACATTTGTTACTCTTTAATCTAGTCATCACTTTCTTCCTCTTAATTGGCGTACCCAGCCCCTTAACATTCCATGTGGTAAGACGCAAATTATTAGTAGTTGACGTTAACCCTGTATGAAAGTCATTGCAGTAGTACAACTTGTGTTCAAATACCTGAGAAAATTGTGGCAGTTAGAATCAAAACAATCCCCAGTAACCCGCAAACGCCCAACGTGCATAGTGTAACGTATGCACCTTTCAACACCCCCCATTGTCCAGTCCTCGGAAAACCGATAGTCCATGACTCCTCCACGAGTCAGCCGTTTCGTAGCGCTGGTGTACCTTACTATTGTCACAGTTCGACTCAGACCAGTATGCAAGAGCAGTCCAACTGTACCGGTTATAAAACAGAAAATAAAAATGAAAAGAAAAAAAAAGCCTATTCCTTCACCCAGTCACATCAAGACCTAATACCAATATCTACTCACACTTACTCCATAGTATTAATGAAAGCCATCGCTTTCTTTGGGCATGCGAATGTCTTCTCTCCTTCTTTGGTCTTGATTTTCAGTGTGGCTGGGTATTGCAGCCGGAATTTCACGTTGTTCTCGTGCAGCTTTTTCTTGCATTCCTTAAACTTTTTGCGTTTCTGAAGTGTAGCCTTTGAGTAGTCGGGGAAGAGCATAATGTTATTGTCGTCACAACTCAGTTTGGATTTCTCCCTGGCAGCCTTAATGACGAATTCTCTGTCTGATAGCCGCAGGAACCTAGCCAATACCACTCTCGGTCTATCACCTGCCTTGGTGCTTTTCAGCCTGTATGCGTGTTCCAGTTGGGGTCTCCGCTCGATTCCAAGCAAGTCCGGGATAAGATCTTCCACAAACTTAACCAGACTTTCCCCCTCCACTCCTTCGGGAAATCCGACAAAGCGACTATTATTCCGCCTCGTTTGATGTTCCATTTCTTCCAATCTGTCCCAGACCGCTTCTACATCCTTCTTGCTAGCAGGCGGATCCGCTTGGCAATCTCTCTCGAAAGTTTCGAGGTATTCCACCCGCTTCTCCATGTCGTCCATACGCGTTATTAAGGAGGAAAGTTTGGCTTCTGTTGACATGGTGGTTCGGCGAATTTCTGACAATCCCTCCAGATCATTCGAAATTTTCGACAATGTCGCATAGATATTGCTAATATCATGGCAAATGTCCATACCCTGCTGCTTGTCGGGAGACTTGGCAATGGTTCCTCCACGATCTTGCCCGTCCTGGCCTTGTGAACGCAAATGTTTTTTTATATCGCCCTGCTGCTTCGACTGTTTTGACATGTCTTATGCCCGGATAGTTTGTCAAGCAATTTCTAATATGTAACACTTTTTGTGACATTCACCAAATATCTCCTCACCTAATGCTTGCTACCTTATGCCCCATGCTACCCTAATGTAAGTTGCTTTGGACAATATGTTCTACATGGAGTTGTATTGTTGTTGTAATGTAGTTATTATCTCGTAGTAGCATAAACTACATTTTAATGCATCTTCTCTGTATAAGCCAAGCTCTGTCTGTTGTCAATGAAATGGAAAGAAAGAAATATTGTATGACATATGCCACTTATGACCGGATTTAGGCCTAATGGGTGTGATTGATCTTTACGAGCTCTTTTGGAGCATGTCTTCCATGACAAATGACGAAGTTCTGTGCATCGCCAGCTGATTTTGCTTCAGCCCCGAATGTACTGTACCATTATTCCGATCATGCATTAAAACTTTGAGATGCGATGGACCTATTTATCAAACATACACGGGTGTCCTCTCACTCTCCTTCATGCAGTAGATCTAGCTTGAGTGTTACCTCACCAGAAAAACATAATTTGGAACATTAGGCTACTAATGGCCTCTGCACACAGCTGTGTGCGTTGCAGTGCTGGAGACGCATCCCATTCACTTTACATGGGCTTACGTCATCCGTTGCCCAACTGAATTGTGGGTCCGTTGCGTCGCGTTTCTCCTGCCGCTCGCGTTGAGAAGTTCAGCTGTTGCTGCACCGACGGAAAACAAAGCAGGCGCCAGCCAATCACATTGTGTGTATGCAAATAGCCCATCGATGACACAAACCAATGACACCGCATATGTTAACATACAGCGGGAGGCGTTTAAAAGCAATTAAAGCGGTAGGCCATGTTTGATTCTAGAGAATTGAAAAGACCTGAAAATGGACGACAGACTGATCGTAGCCGTCTGCAATCACCCTGTTCTTCATCTACAGAGACCTCAACATGCAAACTCAAGCATGGAGAGAGATGGCCGAGGCTGTGGGCGTGGATGGTATGCATTTACCTTTTGTTGATCACAATTATTTCTACATGCTGTATGTAACGGCATGATCATCACTTTCTACATGCTGTCAGATAGATAGATAGAGCTACATGCTGTCCATTCATAACTGCATGCTGTCCATTCATAACTACATGCTGTCAGATAGATAGATAGAGCTACATGCTGTCCATTCATAACTACATGCTGTCAGATAGATAGATAGAGCTACATGCTGTCCATTCATAACTACATGCTGTCCATTCATAACTACATGCTGTCAGATAGATAGATAGAGCTACATGCTGTCCATTCATAACTACATGCTGTCCATTCATAACTGCATGCTGTCCATTCATAACTACATGCTGTCAGATAGATAGATAGAGCTACATGCTGTCCATTCATAACTACATGCTGTCCATTCATAACTACATGCTGTCAGATAGATAGATAGAGCTACATGCTGTCCATTCATAACTGCATGCTGTCCATTCATAACTACATGCTGTCAGATAGATAGATAGAGCTACATGCTGTCCATTCATAACTACATGCTGTCCATTCATAACTACATGCTGTCCATTCATAACTGCATGCTGTCAGATAGATAGATAGAGCTACATGCTGTCCATTCATAACTACATGCTGTCAGATAGATAGATAGAGCTACATGCTGTCCATTCATAACTACATGCTGTCCATTCATAACTACATGCTGTCAGATAGATAGATAGAGCTACATGCTGTCCATTCATAACTACATGCTGTCCATTCATAACTACATGCTGTCCATTCATAACTGCATGCTGTCAGATAGATAGATAGAACTACATGCTGTCCATTCATAACTACATGCTGTCCATTCATAACTACATGCTGTCAGATAGATAGATAGAGCTACATGCTGTCCATTCATAACTACATGCTGTCCATTCATAACTACATGCTGTCAGATAGATAGATAGAGCTACATGCTGTCAGATAGATAGATAGAGCTACATGCTGTCCATTCATAACTGCATGCTGTCAGATAGATAGATAGAGCTACATGCTGTCCATTCATAACTACATGCTGTCAGATAGATAGATAGAGCTACATGCTGTCCATTCATAACTACATGCTGTCCATTCATAACTGCATGCTGTCCATTCATAACTACATGCTGTCCATTCATAACTGCATGCTGTCAGATAGATAGATAGAGCTACATGCTGTCCATTCATAACTGCATGCTGTCCATTCATAACTACATGCTGTCAGAGACAGATAGAGCTACATGCTGTCCATTCATAACTGCATGCTGTCCATTCATAACTACATGCTGTCAGATAGATAGATAGAGCTACATGCTGTCCATTCATAACTGCATGCTGTCAGATAGATAGATAGAGCTACATGCTGTCCATTCATAACTGCATGCTGTCCATTCATAACTACATGCTGTCAGATAGATAGATAGAGCTACATGCTGTCCATTCATAACTGCATGCTGTCCATTCATAACTGCATGCTGTCCATTCATAACTACATGCTGTCAGATAGATAGATAGAGCTACATGCTGTCCATTCATAACTGCATGCTGTCCATTCATAACTACATGCTGTCAGATAGATAGATAGAGCTACATGCTGTCCATTCATAACTGCATGCTGTCCATTCATAACTACATGCTGTCAGATAGATAGATAGAGCTACATGCTGTCCATTCATAACTGCATGCTGTCCATTCATAACTGCATGCTGTCCATTCATAATGTGATCATCACTTTCTCCTGAGGCCTCCTTCCCTCCATGCCAGAAGGGCCAGAGTGCGTTTCCAGATGCACCAGCTGGTTTATGCAGCTGAACAAGAGTGCGTTTTCAGATGCACCAGCTGGTTTATGCAGCTGAACTGGTGGAGGAAGGCCTGTAATGTCTGGTTTTACCATTTGCCGTTTGTTTAGCATGTGTCTCATTTGCTTTTCTCACAAACACTTCACACAACTCAGTCACTATATCACAACATGTACACAATAGTCGTCACAAACACTTCACACAGTCACTAAACCACAACATGTGTACAATAAAGGGATTCAGGTGTTATGGCTGTTCAGCGTTTTCAATTAGACAGTAGCACCACTCAGAGGTTTCATTGTCATTCAACTCTTGGCCCCGTATTTCTACAGAATTTCAGTATTCGTACAAACTCCAATAATGACAACACACAGCCTACCACATATGCCATTGATGTAGTGAGGAAAAAGTGCAAACCAAGGCATTCCGCCAGGTATCATCAATGTACAAAGTACACAGCTTTTGTTCAGTCTGTCAAACAACTTCACATTGTCACCTGAAATAAGTGTCCAACAGCCTTGAAGGAAGTACAACAAATTCCAACCAGTTGTTGGCCGTCGCTGTTTCAGGCATATTAATGAAAAACAATGGGAGTTGTGTCCAATGAAAAGCAAAAGTATGCACGGTGGGTCACAAGGGCAAGTGATGAACACCATGGGAAATGACACACTTCTCTGCATGTGTGTGTGCCATTTCAGGTAGTGTGTAGCCACACAAATACACAGACATTTAAAAGGTTTTTGTGTTCCATTCATGTTGGAAATGTCAAACAAGATTAGACTAATTATGAATAAATGTGTGTGTGTGTGTGTGTGTCGCTCCTAACCTTTCACTGGTACTGTACATCTCCAATAACATGACAACACTATGAAATAATGGTGTGCTGTCCATTTTTATCCAAAGTTCCATGTCCAATGAATGAACGTAAAAGCCTGGGTGGGATTAGACGCACACTCCAACGTTGTAAGAAAGATTATTTATTTGCCCAGTTGCAGTAACAAAAAAGGCGAATGAAAAGTTGTTATAAATTAAATCCAGGAATAATACTTAACGAAAAACTATTCAGCAAAAGTAAAGACGAGTGGAGTGAGGTTAAAACTGTTTGTTACCCCATGCTTCCATTTTCCATCGGCCCAGTTCAATTCTGACCTACGTCATATATAGGCCACCTGGCTTTGGCCTCACACGCGACTACACGTCAATTATAACATAGATTATCAAGAAATATAAATATAATTTGTCAGGATTTCAGGAAGGAGGACCTAAATGCACGACCAGTGACGCAAGACTTGAATTAATCCAGACTTTACTCAGACACATACATAATCACTAGAAGAAACAGAAATCACGATCCGACAAACACACAAAGCCAACACAGAACCCAAATACACAGAACAATTAAGTAGATAACCAATGACAGAGCAGATAATCAGTGAAGACAGGTGAGCAAACAATTAATGAATCGACAGACAAAAGGGATCAGGTGAGAACAGCAAATGGAGGGAACAAGCAGAGAGACAGGAAGCAAAGACCAAATAAGGAGAGGGGTGGAGACAACACATGACCGATAACAGAGCACATGGTCATACAAAACACAGCAGAAATCAGGAGCAATACACAAAATGGCCAGCAGGGTGGCCAGTGGGCACAAGTCCTGGCTGAAATCATGACATAATTAAAGAAACATAAACATAATTAAAGACACAATCAAAACCTTCCAATTATCCAAATCCATATTTCAAACAAAAATATTAATTCAATTTCCAACAAATGGAATTGGTACATTTACTGGATAAAATACAATGCATCATTCACTTGGAATTACACTACAAGCAGTTTATCAGTTGAGGAACTTGATGGTAGGAAGTCTCCCAAATAGTAGTTAGGTAGTAGTAGTAGTAGTAGCCGGCATTGTTTGAAAGGGTCTGCTGACCGATAGCAGCTGTCCATGAGCTGGGTTGTTATGGCTGTTATGGATGATTCTGTTAGGAGCCGGGTTGTTATGGATGATGCTGTTAGGAGCTGGGTTGTTATGGATGATGCTGTTATGAGCCGGGTCGTTATGGATGATGGTTGTTATGGTTGTAATGGATAATGCTGTGTGCTGTCCACAGGTACTTTTGGTGGTACATGTCCAGAAAGGAGGTGCTTTGTCGTGTCCACCACTGTCTGTAGTATGTTGTGGCAATTGGCACAGCAGATCCCATACCAGGCAATGATCAGCAACGCCTCAGTGGTGAACCTGTAAAGGATTGAGAGAAGGGGAAGAACACCTACAAGCATACACTGTGACACCTTATTTCTTTATATATTGAAACAACCTAGGAATAAAGACTGGGAATTGGATGTTGACGTGATATCTGGAATGGATGCTTTCAAAATACAATATGGGTAGCTCTCAAAAGAGCTTTGGGATTATGTGGCTCGGAAAAGAGCCTAGCGGCTGCACCCTCCTCATTGAAGTAGGCACACAAGGTCTCCCGCAGCTGGATGGCTCTGCGGCTGGCGTGTTGCCAACCTTCCTGCATTACACAAGGTCTCCCGCAGGTGGCGTTGTTGCAGGCCAACCTTCCTGCATTACACAAGATTAGACTAATCACAAGGCATTCGAAGGTGCAGCGCTTGCAGATTCCGCAACCTCCGCCACAATAGATAGATAGATAGATAGATAAGATAGATAGATAGATACTTTATTGATCCCCAGGGGAAATTCACGATGCCAGTCAATACACTTTAGGTCAATATCACACCGGAATTCTCCTTTAAAGGTGTAGGTTTTTGAACATTCTAAGTTCCGCAACAATTGAAGGTTCTAAAATTCTATGTTGAATTCAATGAACCCAGATATTCTTTAGAACGTTCATTTCTCAACATTCCCATCACACCGGTGTGACGGTACTCCTTTAAGGGTTAAAGGGTGAATACTGAAGGAGTCTCCATGAGCCAGATACCCGAGATGAAAGCAAGATACGGTATGACAACTACCACACACACACGCACACACACATGCACGCACACACACACACATGCATACAGTACAGGCCAAATGTTTGGACACACCTTCTCATTCAATGTGTTTCCCTTATTTTCTATTTACATTGTAGATTCATCAAAACTATTAATGAACACATGAGGAACTAGATGTACCGCATAGCGGCACAAAATATGACCGCCGCTCAGTCCTGGCTTGTGCCACCTTTTATTGAGCGAGATGTGGAAAAATATTTCCCGCACTTTGAGAAAGTTGCGTCCACCTTGAAATGGCCTAAAGAGGTGTGGACGCTTCTAATTCAGTCAGTCTTAACTGGCAGAGCTCAGGAGGTTTATTCATCACTGTCACTTGAACAAAGTGCGGATTATGATTTGGTTAAGGAACATATTCTTCGCTGTTACCAACTGGTTCCCGAAGCATACAGACAGCGCTTTCAGCGGTTTAGAAAGACAGAGCGTCAGACTTATGTCGAGTTTGCACGCGAGAAAGAGGCTTTATTTGATCGGTGGTGTTCATCAAGGGAAATAGACAGCCGGGAAAAGTTACGAGCACTGATTTTAGTTGAAGAGTTTAAAAACTGCTTGCCTGATCCTGTAGCTACGTACCTTGATGAACATAAGGTCGAGTCTCTGCAAGAAGCTGTTGTCTTAGCGGACGAATTTGTACTTACACACAGGGTATTTTCCGAAGACGGGCAAAGGCCTAGGTTTCAGTTCATTCACACAGGAGTCCAGTCTACCAGTCGCTCAGAGCATGCATGTTTCTATTGTAAGAGGCCTGGGCACTTAGTGGCAGAGTGTCCAGTGCTGATGGAGATACAAGCTGCGAAAGGCGTTGGGCTGATTACAGCGGAGTTAAATTCTGCGTTGCCCTGCCCTGAGTTATCAAGCGCGGTGAAGACGGCTATGATCCATTTATTAGCGATGGTTTTGTGTCGTTGCCTGGTGACCAACACCTCACTCCAATACGCATCCTGCTTGACACTGGTGCTGCGCAATCGTTCATCTTGCATGGTGTTCTACCTTTGTCTCGAAGAACAAAAACTTCCGAGAATGTGTTGGTCCGTGGCTTCGAGATGGGCTTTACAGTCGTTCTGCTCCATCACATTGACTTAAAATCCAGTGTGATTACTGGCCGCGTTGCTATTGGAGTTTGTAAATCGTTGCCCATTCCTGGCATTTCATTTATACTGGGCAATGATTTAGCTGGCGGCAATGTGTGGAATCGTGTGGGTTCTAAAGTTCTCCATCGGGTGGTTGCTGTGCCTGGCAAGCCAGCAGACCATATCGTGGAGAAGAATCCCAAAGGTATACCTTCCCGCGCTGTGTCTAAAGTGAATTTGAATCTCAACTCCCCGGGGAAGGGAGAAAGCTTGTCCTCTCTCGTTAATTTCAATTTTTGTGATTCTTTTTCTAAGTTTAAGAAATCTTGCCAGCCCTTATCCACAGATCTACAATTTAAAGAGGCCGATAAAGTGCGTGTGCAACTTCCTTTCCCTGCCCGTTTCAGTGGTCCGTATGTGGTAAAGCGCAGACCATTTGAACCTGCATGAAAGGTGCTTGAAAGCATCTGATGCATGGAGCTTGATCGTGCAGCCTTTTAACATCAAGATCAAGCTGGTACTGACGAAGTTACTTTATTTATAAGTACCTTAGTCAATGTTTTATGTCTGCGGTTACTTTGTAACTGTTTTGTCATGTGTTTTTGTTTGTTTGTTTTGTGTGTCTTGTGTGTTTGTTCATGTTTCAGATTAGAGCCTTTCTGTACATTTCTGTCTTGGAAAGTGTGTTGCACGCATCACTGCTGGTGGGGTGTTTGTTCATGGCACCACGTTCTCTGTTGTTTATTGTACTGTTATGGAGACTGGAGTCACCATTTTGGTGTTGCGTCCCTCCACTACCTTTTGGTGCTGTTTCCTTCACTGTTGCCGTCATTGTCTCCTTAATTGTGTGCAGGTGTGACCTGTTAGGAGTGGGTGGAGCCACCCCTTTAAATATCTGTGCAGCCGCGCAGTCCAGGAAGACTTGTGTTCCGCTACACGCCTATTGTTGGTCTTCCTGTGTTGGTCCTATTCTGTTATAGTTAAACTCCCTTTTTCTGTTGTTTTGTAATAAACCCCTAGACAAAACGAGCCCAACGCCTGGTCATAACAATCATACTTAAAACATTTAAAGAAATTTAATTTGTAATCTGTACAAACTACAAACAAAAAAAATGGTATTTGTAAATAAATCTTAGGCCTATATATGTATATATATATATATATATCATTCTATAATTTGGGGTAGGCTATAGGCAGCTATCTTTTTTTAGGATATATGGACCTCTTGGAAACTAGTGAAATGTGTTGGTTTTTTTTTTTTTTTTTTCAGAACAAAGTAGCAATCTTATCAAATTTAAAGTTGCTTCACAGACTGTAGAGAAAGCATAAATAAAAAATGTATCACATTTGCTAAATATAAATAGCTTACCGAGATTGTCTCGTAAGTTGACAGATTTGTATGTTATTAAATATTTTTTGGAATAAATATTTTACATCTTACAGGTTTAAACTCAAGAAATACATGTCATGTAAACTTTAAAGTTGAATGTTTCTCTCCACACTTTAAATGTACCCCGAATTATACAATTAACAATTAATTATATACCAATATTAATTATACCAATTCATTATAATATTACAATTATTATGTGTTATGTATTATTATAATAATATTATAATTATTATATATATCACAGTGCATAAAAATGTCTTATCCATCCACTCAAAAAAATCATTCATCCATCAAAATAAACACAACCATGCCAACAACTAATGATAAGCACACACACACACACACATCTGTTAATCTTAAAGAAATTCTACACTACACTTCAATATCAGCGACAACTAACAAACATTTCAAAAAGTATATATGTATTTAGCTGAAATACTGTAATGAATTCAACATAAATATTCCTCCTAATGTATCTATTATTGTGTTAGTACTTCAAGACAAGACATCCTTGACCAATCTAAATGACCCATTCCACTAAAGAACAAGATTGATAAACACCTTAAATATTTAATGAAATTTCAGTATGTATACAGCAAGTGTGGAATGCAGGAAATAAAACGACATTAGGACATTAATCAGCCATTATAAACGTTTTAGTGATTTCATCATTAGGACATTAATCAGCCATTATAAACAACATTAGGACATTAATCAGCCATTATAAACGTTTTAGTGATTTCATCATTAGGACATTAATCAGCCATTATAAACGTTTTAGTGATTTCATCTGTAACTAGGTAACACCATTTTTGACAAATTGTTCTATTTGCCAGTGTCCTCTTCTTTAGGTTAAGACAGTTGAAATAAGATGGGAAGGTTTAACCCTCTAGGCGCCACAGTCGACTTTAGTCGACAAGATGCGGTACTGAATAAAACGGCCGATTTAGTCAAATAGGGTGTCATATTTCGTTCAACCTCCACTCCACTAGATGGCAGACAAGTCATACGTCATCCCTGAGTCGAAAAAGTCATGCTTTAAACAAAACTTTTCGCTACAGCTGCAGTGAATCAGTGCGTGCAATACCGAGCTAGTATTGTGTGTGAGCTACTTTATCAGAGCGATATTGTCAACGTCAGCTTAGTATTTGCATTAGATTATCGCCTAATGGCATCAAAAAAGTTTACCTGAAATGAAGTGTTGGGTCTTCTATTTGCGGACCCTGATTCTGAAGGGGAATATCTGCCTTCAGAAAATGACGGTGATTCGTTTAGTGAGGCTTCAGATGCGTCCCTGCCTTGCAATGATGCAGCTGGACAAAGTGAGAGTTTACTCCATAGTTTAGCTTACACCAAGCACAAGCGTTGAATCGTTTGCCCAATGTCACTGGTGGGAATAATGTTTCACGGGTTCGAGTGTTCATCGGGGAAGTTAGCAGGGTGTTAGTGGTGTGGCTTAACGAGGCTGGAGGTAGCCTAATATCCATAGCGTTAGCTTCTGTCTTCTGAGCGTGTGCCTCTCCACAAATGGGCGACAGTAGCGGGGTGGAGCCTTTGTCTAATGCAACTGGGTATGTTAGACGAGGTCGAAGTGCTCATAGGACAGTTAGGGGGGAACGTAGTGGCAGTGTGGGGAGTCGCAATGAGAATGACAGTAGGCCTAGTACGAGCTGCGCAAATTCTCTCCACTCGGCGCGTGCGAGGCAGATCTGGCCATGCTGCTCGCATGGTGGAGGTGGTGACACGCTCTCTCCCTCTCTCTCTCCCTAATCCAAGATGGCCGCCACCATATGACATCATAATATGCAAATTAGATATAAACATTTAATCTCTACATAAACTTTGGGTCATCCTTAATATTTCTCTCATTTACAGAAAGTCTCTATCTCTTATCACTTTTAAGATATAGCCTTTTGAAATGAAGATGTCAAAATTGATCGTTTCGGAAAAAAACCTCTGGCGCCTAAAGGGTTAAAAAAGGAACCACAGCATCAAAAAAGACTTATGGACAGTGGCAGATGGAGTACAGGCAGTGGTAAGATCAATGAAAGATCTGAAAATTACCGAAAGGGATACAAGGTATTCATCTGCCTTGTGGTCAGAACTGTCCTTAGGCATTTTTGGTGAAGACCTGAAAAGCACCCGTCATTGGCTGTGGGTTATTTGGAACAATAACCGCAACAATGTCAGAGATTTGGTCAATGAAGACAAGTCAGAAGAAGAACAGAGACAATCTTCTGAAGAGTTCAACATAAATGATGAAGAAGAACATGCATCAAGTCCAACTGACGCTGAAGGAAACAGCCAATCGTCTGAAGATTCGACCAGATCCAGTGATAATGACAATGACAAATGAATGCCTGAGTGGAGGAGGTTGCCACTTACCGCAAAAAAATTCACCATTTCGGTGAATGAAAGGCAGTGGAGCAGAATTGTTCCACTGTCTGGTTGCAAGTTAAGGCAACCATGGTGTTATACACAAGTTTTAGAAAGAAGAATCCATGCTGTGTTCTTGCTTTCAGAAGCCAGCATGTGAAACGGTGTCACAGCAAGAAAAGGAACGGTCCATATTTGAATGTAACAGCCAGATGTACATTTCCATCATGTAATTCGAGATATGTTTTCAAAAGGAAGAAGGAGCCAGCAAAAGGCAGTGCAGTAAAGATATCAGTTGAGCGGATCGGACAAATAACACATAAAAAAATGAAAGAAAATTCAGAAGAGCTAGCAACACAAGAAGGGGCAAAATAGCAAGGGCTGTCCGTAAGGGAGTAAGCCAATTCTACTATAGAAGGCTGAGAAAAATCCCTGAGGTAGAAATGGTGGCAGGTAATATCACCAGGTGCCTCAATAAAAATGTCCTCAAAACGATCAAATCGGAGTTAACCAAAGGAAAGATTGCATGATGACATGTTTATGGAGATGTATCTCACGCAAAATATCATTAAAGAAACCGATGTGAGATTTCAGAAGATGCCGGGATACATTCAAAATTTTCAAATTGATCCATTTGCAATCCACATGTACACAGAGACTGGAGTCAACATTCTTGTCCAGCACCTTAGAAGAAAGCCCCCTGTGACACTACATCTTGATGCCACAGGGAGTGTCTGTAAGGTACCAGGTCAGAAAAAAAAGTCCTGTACTATGCCCTGACTTTACCTGGTGGTGAAGTTGCACCCCCACTGCCAGTTTGCAAAATGCTGACAAATGAGAATTCCATTCCACCAATAACCTTTTGGTTAATGCAATTTGTCAGAAAACTGTTGCAACACAGCAAATTGAGGGTGCATCAAATAGAGACGGACTACAGCTGGGCTCTTCTCCAGAGTGTACTGATGGCCTTTAATAGAGAAAGCATTGTCAGCTACCTTGACAATGCTTTCTCTATCTGCAGAAATCAGAGGACCTGGAGAGAAATAGGAAACACCACTGTTCTCCATATATGTGCTGCCCATGTTCTGAAGGCTGTCAGGCAGCTAATTGGTCAAAAAACATCTGACAAAGGACTGAAGGATTTTGCAACTTTTGCTTTTGCAAGGTTGCAAAACACAACATCAATGGCAACTGCAACTCTTTTAGGTCTGGCAAAACCAGGGAGACCATCAGCCATGTGGAGCGATGGTTTGGTATTGTGAAACAATACATACTCAAGAAGAAGAGGGGACTGAGGCCAGGAATGTTTGCTAGAAAAATGTTTCGTCTCTGGGCCGATACAGAGAGCATATTATGTGCCATAACTTGCCAGATGAGGTACTTCTTGACCCCATACAAGAAGACATCAACCAATCTCAAGAGGGGTGGCCCAAAAGCAGCACCATCAACCAATCTCAAGAGGGGTGGCCCAAAAGCAGCACCATCAACCAATCTCAAGAGGGGTGGCCCAAAAGCAGCACCATCAACCAATCTCAAGAGGGGTGGCCCAAAAGCAGCACCATCAACCAATCTCAAGAGGGGTGGCCCAAAAGCAGCACCAGCAACCAATCTCAAGAGGGGTGGCCCAAAAGCAGCACCATCAACCAATCTCAAGAGGGGTGGCCCAAAAGCAGCACCAGCAGCCAATCTCAAGAGGGGTGGCCCAAAAGCAGCACCAGCAGCCAAGGCCAATTTCTTCTCTTCCCCGGAGGCAATGCCAGCTCCAAAGAAAGCAAAATCCGATCCAAAGGCCAAGAGGAGCTTCAAAAGTACAGGGTCTGTGCCTGAAACAGAGTTAGTTTTTCCTGACCGTTACAGTAAATTAATATTTGAATGAACCTGTTATCTTTCAGCACTTGCAGGGTAGGACTATGACAAACATTGACTGTATTCACAGCACAGAGTACAGTTAGGCTTAGGTTCATCTTTCATAAAATAGATAAATAACTCAAATTAATGTATTTATAATGTGAGAAATATTAATGAATACAAAATGGGGTGGTTTAGTGTAAATACAGATTTCTGTACGACAGTAGAATGCACTGTGGGGACAATTTCATGAATTGAAAGTTGTTGCTTATGTTCTGTAATGTAATTTGTTTTGTTGTTTATAGGTTGATTCCTTTGGACATCTAAACAAACTGAAGTGGTTGTGGCTGTCGTAAGACATGCTGGAGACAAGTTCACTCTGCGGCACAGAGAATTTCTAACTTTAAGGCCTGATGAACTCATAATGGGCGAGGCAAGTTTCTCATTACAAATAGCTATACCACACCAGTAGATTAGATGAATCTGTGTAATTGAATAACTGGTTCAATGAATGTCATGATAATTACTCAATAATCGTTTTTCAAAGTACGTATGAGTAAACTCTTTTGATCCTGTGAGGGAAATTGGTCTCTGCATTTATACCAATCCGTGAATTAGTGAAACACACTCAGCACACAGTGAACACACAGTGAGGTGAAACACACACTTACCCGGAGCTGCCTGCTACACTGCAAAAAATGAAATCTAACCAAGTGTTAATAATCTTCTATTAAGATCAAAGAATCTATTTGGTATTGTTTTTTAGTATGGAAAAACTTACCTAGTGCTCTCCCGTAAGATCATTTTGACTTAATTTAAGAAGACCTTGACCTATTTTAAGGAGTCTTATCAAGACAAATTTACTCAACGCACTGGCAGACAAATTTGCTTGTTTTTAGGACAAATTTGCTTGTTTTCAGGATAAGATGTCTTAAAATAAGTCAAACTTTTCTTAAATTAAGTCAAATGATTTCATGAGAAAGCACTAGGTAAGTCTCTTTATACTGAAAACAATACCAACTAGTTTTTTTTATCTTGATATAAGATTAATAACACTTGGCTAGATTGTGTTAGATAAGCAGTTTTTGCAGTGTACAGCGGCGCTCTGGGAGCAGTGAGGAGTTAGGTGCCCTGCTCGAGGGCATTTCAGCTGTGGGCATGGGAGAGTGGTGCTCAACCACTTTACCTGCCCGCATTTTTCCTACCAGTCGGGAATTGAAATGGCAACCCAGTTACATGCCCGAAACCCTAACCAGTAGACCACGGCTGACCACAAAAAAATTATTTCACTCACATTAATAAAAATGTTTGAGTTTATAGATTTGTTATCAACAAATATGTTGACAGCGGTTTGGTTAGAGGATCTAACTTCAGTCTCTAGCACATTGTCACATATTAGGCATGTTTAATTTACTCTAAAGTTTCTCCAAAAGGTGATAGAATATTACATCAGAGCCATCCTAAATTCCACGGATACAGTGGGCAGACTGTACCCCATGAATCATTACACCATGGGTGTAATTTTACATGGCACCCGAGAACAGATGGCCAGGCAAGGGTTAAGTAAGGTCAGTAGAATCTAGCCATGTGTTTGATTTTCATCAAATCAGCTTTACATTGGCTTAATTTGAGAAATTCCTTAGTATAAGCTTCAGAGACTCCACATTTACATTATGAATTTCCCCTGGGGATCAATAAAGTATCTATCTATCTATGTTGTTCATCTGTATATTACTATAAGTACACTTTTTTCTATCCCACCTTGTCTTTTGTTAGGTCACATTTGATGACTACGATGGAGTCATCGGATTTGTGAATATAGACAATGTGCACTGGAAGTTTGTGGTGAGTATACTCAGTATTTGTACAGTATAGATGTGTTTGAATGGTGAAAGACTTAAAACTAGGGTATCTATACCAGGGTAATTACCGGACATTGGCCGGATAAAAAAGAAATGTCCGACAAAATTAGATCTCTCCAGTCAAATTGTCCGATTGAAATTGGCTAATAATCCCATCCCCTAACGCAATCTGAATTTGAGAATAAGCCTTAATATGTAAGCCTATATTATACATCCTCTGGCTATGCTTTTAAATGAATAGGCTCTACCGTTTGAAAAGTAAGCTATTAAACAACACGAATAGCCTATGCTGCATTTCAAATAGGAAGCGCACGCGGCTTAAAACGTCCATGTTAAACAACGAACAAATGAGTGAGGCGGTTCAAACATGGCCAGGCCCAGGCAGACTAGCCTTGAAAGTTTTTTCAGAGGCCAGACGCGATGGATGATGATAAATTAAATAACGTCTGAAGCCTCAGATGTCCGGTCAACTCCACCACCACCAGATAAAAAGTAGAAGTGTCGGTATCTGTCGGAATCAGTGACATTGGAAGTGGAGTTGCGGGGGGTGCGGCCGCTCCAAGACACTGTCATTCTCTGTGTACACTGGACATGCAAAGTGTTGTTTACCCAAAGCATACAGTAGGCCTATGCGTTCTCTGTCTATGATCTGCTATGCAGGGTTAGGGCCTCCTCGACGAGGCGATTACTGGTCCGTGGATAATTTCTGGCACAATTAAACGGTATCATTGAACCGCGGCCGAAAGAAAAATTGTTATTTATTGAACCGCGGCCGAAAGAAAAATTGTAATTTATTGTTATCAAATAAAGAGGCATAGCATTAGGGGGTAGTGGTGTGAGCGCTCATTCTTGTGTGTGCGCATCTGTGTACGTTAAACAGTCACCACTGGAGATAACGTGGGTAGCAGCAACAAACAACGTAGCCTTTTTAAAACAACGAACGAAGCGGACTCTTGCTGTCCATGAAAATATACTGGCTAGATCTTGTTAGGCATGTTTAAGTTAGGCTAATGAACATGTTGCATTCTATACAGCCTGATTATGTCATTCTTTAAGCTACATAGCCTGTCTCCAGTTTTCCTCAATTTGACTAATTAAGAAGGGATAATGGGATATTTGACCGGCATATCATCAAAATGTCCGGAAAACGAAACCTCTGCTGGTCACTTTGACCGGCACCATTTTTTTCTAGCGGAAACTCTGATCTATACTGAAATAAAGAGATGCAATGTATATAACTCAAATAATTTAAAACCCTTTTAAAGGGACACCTGTCATGAGCCCTCTCTCCACCGGGTTACCACCTTAATTGGTTTCCATTATCTTCCACTCTGCTCACCACTCTCTACTCAGCCTAACTAGCTCCACCTGTCCCTGCTCTGCTCTGCTCTAATTACTCTGCCAGCTGCGCTGCGTTACCCACTAACCTCTCCCAGTATTTAAAGCCCTGTCTTTCAGCTCTCCTTTGTCAAATCGTCTGCAAAGCTCACACCCGGAACCTGTTTGCTCGCGCTTCTGGTGCACTCTTGTTTTGTGACCCCGGACCTGCCTGAATCTTGGATACTCTTCTGCCCCAGAAAACCAGACCTGCTTTCTGCGTGAACGACTCCTGACTACTCTTGATCCGGTAACTCTGACCAGCCTTCTGCCTTGCTACTACGAATTTGGATTTCCCTTGAACTGTACTTCTGCCTCGTTTCATCCGCCCTGTTGTGTCTGTGTTCCCCCCCCCAGGACGTCCGGACCACCCACCACCGGCGTCATAGGACGCATCGCTGCCACTGGGGGGGGGCACAGACACAGCACTTTGGACGGAATCCCTGTTATTCCCGGTAACCCCTGGAACCCCTGTAGCCTTCACTCACTCCCTACTTCCCTTTTCCCTTAAGTTTAATAAACTTTCTGGTGTGACGCAATTGTGGTCCTCTGGTCGTCTGTCTGAATCGTGACAACACCAGGCAATGTTTTCGTGTTAATTACTCATCTTAGTAAGTCGGTATATGGTTAAATGACTCATTACAGGGCGAATGAAGATTCTCTCGCCCGCCCCTACTGCCTGTAGGAAGAATATCCCGCTTGCAAGTTCAGTGTATCGTACCCGCTGACCGAAGCAGGATCAGTTTACAGCACAGAGGCAGGCTAATGAAACGCTAGCGATTGTTGCAAACGTGTGTATAATGGCAGAGCCGCCGAAGAAGCAGCGAAAACCCTTGACTGAAGATGCACAGAAAAGGAAAAGGGCTTCAGACCGAGTGTGAGGGAGTTTCGTAGAGAAGAAGCATCAGGCTTGCCTGGTGTCCCTTTAACCCTTTATACCCCAGTGGAATTCTACAACAATGCCCCAGATTCCTGGGAATTCTAAGAGAAAAGGGCAATTTGAGAAACATTTCAAATAACCAAGAATAACTAAAAATCTAATGAAAAGTGTCAATTGTAAGTTTCTTTCAGTTTAAAGATTAGAAATGGCTCTTTCAAATGATATATACAAGGAAGTTTATTGTCACATGCATATAGTTACTGGAAGTAAGAAATGCAGTGAAATTATGTCTTGTCAGCCAATTTGTGCTAAGTGGGGGGTAAAAGTGCAGTAGAAGAGGGGTTTAGTAGATTAAGTGGCAAGGGCTGCATAAGAAAGGTGGGGGAGGATTGGAATTGGGGGGCACCAAGATTCCAAGAGCAACAGGGGCAAGGAAAAACTCCCTTACCAAGGAAGAAACCTTGAAACCTCATGAGACAATGTGCTGTGTGGGGGGGGGGACAGTGTGCTGTAAGTATGTTGGGGGTGTGTGTTGGAGAAGCTTCCTGATGAAATCATGTGCTGTGTATGTAGGGGAGAGGGGGGGGGCAGTGTACGGCAAGTATGGTGAAGGGACTGACTATTGCAAGCAGAGTACTGTATGTATGATGTATGTGAGTGATGAAGATTTTTGTGTGTGGGCGGGAGGGGAGTGGAGCAGTGACTGTGTGTGTGTAGTGTGCGTGTGGGTAGGTGGGGGCAGTGTGCTGTAAGTATGTAGAGGATGTGTGTTGGAGAAGATCCTGAAGACAATGTGCTGTGAATGTAGGGGGGGGGATCAGTGTGCAGCAAGTAGAGGAGGCTTACTGTAGCAAGCAGTGTGCTGTATGTATGTGAGGTGATGACAGTGATGTAAGTGTGTGTGTTTTGTGTGTGTGTGTTGGGGATGGGGGTGGGGTGGGGGCAGAAAGGCTAGGCAATCAAGGACATGGGTAGATGGAGGAGAAATCAAAAATAATAAATAAAAAGTTCTATGGAGATGTGCAAAAGTTGGAGAAAGTCAGATATGTGTGTGTGTGTGTTTTGACGTGTGATGAAATAAGAAAATAAATAAAAGGTCTATAGCATAGGGTGAGGGATGTAAAAGTGCTAAAAGTCTTGCAGGTGTGTGTGTGTGGGGGGGGGGGTGTGCTGAGGAGTGAATGAGTGCAAAGGAGTGAATGAGTGCAAAGTCAGTATAGTGTGAGTTGGGAAATGTTTGAGAGTGCTGAAGAGTGAATGTGTGCAAAGTCAGTATAGTGTGAGTTCAGAGTTCGGATGGCCTGGGGATAAAAACTTCTGAGTCTCTCAGTTCTGGCTTTGTGACTACATAGGCGTTAGGAATAATCCATTGTTAGGATGAGAAGAGTCCTTCAGAATCTTTTGGGCTCTTAGGAGTACTCTTCTGGAATAGATATCTTGTAGAGCAGGGAGTTGAGTTCTTATAGTATGCGTTCAGCTGAGCCTACTACTCTCTGCAGAGTACTACAATCTCTAACTGTGGAGTTCCCATACCAGGTGATGATGCTACCAGTTAGAACACTCTCAACCGCTGAAGTGTAGAAGGCCTTCATGATGGATGTAGAAACTTTGAATTTCCTTAGCTGACGAAGGAAGTAGAGTCGTTGTCTGGACTTCTTCAGAACATATTGAGTGTTAACAGTCCATGTATGATCCATTAAGAATTATATAGTCATGTTTCCCATAGACGGCCATACCCAGAGGAAAGAAAATGTTAAAATGAGAGCTCCTCTCTTTCTCAATTGTTTCTCCTAGACCATAATCAGATCACAGTGATATAAAAATGAGATTATTGCTTTTGTCTCCCGCTTCTCAGGTTTGTCTCTGGAGCAAAAGAGTTAAGTTATCTCAGTGTAGACTCCCTTTAATCTACAAATGAGATCTCATCAATATTTTAAATAATGCTCAGTGTTGTCTAATTTATACATCTCATATTTTACTCAGGCTGATCCACCAGAGAGCTCTCTCTGTAAACTCATGCAATTCTCATTTCAGATCTTTTTGGTACATCTCAGATTAGGCTCCATCAGTTCTGTAAAAGAGATCTCTTCACAAGCTTGAACCGTTCTCATTCTAGTTATCTCAGTTTAGTCTTTTTTTGATTTACAAAAGAGATCTCAGCAAAGGCTTATACAATACTCAGACTTGCTCAATTTATATATCTCATATTTTACTCAGGCTTATCCATCAGAGAGCTCTCTAAGTGAACTTGTGTAATGCTCATCCAGACCTATTTGTTTAAATGTGTATAAATTAGTCTGATCTGTAAGATCTCTAGCTGTTGTACAACAATTCTCAAATGATTTTCATTGGCTTATTTGTTTTAATTGCACATATTTTCAAGTTCACATTTGCAAACAGTAGGCCTGACCATGTGATGTGACCACCACACATGACGATGCTCTGACAGACCTCTGAAGTTCGCCTATAAAAAAGCTACCATCTATGCCCATATAAGGAGATCACCTGTTAAATTCTCGCGCAGGGAGACAACGAAATCGGAGATGCAGATGTTTTCCTGAACGCACTTTTGTCTTCAACCTTCGAGTAGATATTATAATCAATGGTACGTGAAGGCGGCACAATTTGATTTTTGCTACCCCAGAGCTGCAACTTGTAGCTTGCAACTTGTTAGCAAGTTAGAGAAATCAAGTTAGACTCCAGATGGTCGGACGTGACAAACTCGCGTGCATAAGACTCCTACCCATAGACTGTATATATAGAACTGGACAGTGTGCCGTCTGTTAAGAGTGATGCGAGCGTTAGTCCAGAGCCCCCTGGTGGCTGGCTGCAGTACAATGTGTAACTCCGCCCATCCCCATGTATTTCAATGGCCAAGTAGCCAACTTTCCGTGTCACTTTTCTCACCTAAAACTATTTTTGTATCAACAACTTTTTATTCGAAAAAATAGTTTTCAAGATGCTTCAATACACACAATTTTTCTTTTCTTGCTGAAATAATTTTGTTTAATGTTATATTAATAAATCTAAAAAGGGCGTGTTTACACCTATGATTGACTGCTGGCTGGCTGCAGACACGACGCTTTGTCCATTTATGTTTTACCGTCTAGGCTGCAGACACTACCACGTCATCGCTCACTTGTTTTAACGACACCTGATTTCGACACATAATCTAACCTAAATAAGTGTTGCTGTTATTATCATTAGGCTATATCTTATTACAGTCTGACTAAATACATATTGATAGTCATACATTGTGTAGTTGTTTGTAAGAGACATCGTTGTTAGTTGTGACAGATTCTTTGTGAAAAAAGATATGTGCTGTTCTTTCGTAGATGCTAAGTATATTAGCTCATAGCATGCTAAATCATGCTAGGACCTAGCATTAGCCAGTTGATGGGTAAAGTAAAAGGGCTCTGATATTGATCCGAAGTGACGTTAGCCATAGTCACCATCATTTACAGTCCTACTTGTTTCAAATGGTTTAACGTAACCAGTGATTGCCGCCATCATCGTTGCAACTTAATTTGAATACACTTAAGTCACTGGAGAAGGCGATGTTAAGTTTCATTAACGTTAATTTTTGCTTAGTTTTGCGAATGGCAATAAACGCCACCTAGCCTGCTAGGTCAACAACCTCGGTATGCCCATTTATGAATCAGCCCGACAAATAACTTTACTTGTGTTTTAGTGAACACATTATTGGACCATAGCTTAACGTGAGGAGGGATTCAAAGTTACAAATGGCCAATTTGCCTAGTATGTTCAAAACAGCGGTATTTGCAAATGCGTTAAGGTATCGTTGTTACCTGCGATTGCACTGCTGGAGAAGCATTTTGCATTCGTATGATTTGATCAGGTCTTGCCAGTGATGTGTAAATCCTCCCGTAGACGTACATCATTTCAAAATAATACGTCTAAATTGAAAACTGTGACTGATAGGCTCTCTCAATATGTCTGTAATCGTATGCCTCTACCACAGGCTTGCTAGTCTTTCACCAGAGAGGGTGCTCCATTATATCAGAAATGTAATATTGCAGCCTTCATGTCAGCTGTAAAAATATGAGAACATGGACCTACTACATCAGGATACTCTGTACACATTTCACACATAATCAGGAAGCTACTTTGCTGTTCAGTGTGTGATGTGTTTAAAGTGGTACTACGTTTAAAGAAACATTTTTATTCTTTGTTTCAAGTGCATAAGAAAATACCACATTATGATGATGGTTATGGTTACCCTTAACAAATACAAAACAATATAATACTGGGATCAATCCTAATGCCTAGCCTAATGAAATAAACAATGAAAATGAGGGGGGAAAGCAATAATAAATAATAATGCCCATTCAATCAATAATATAATAACAATAACATGGTAAGACTACATTAAGGAGAATATCAATAATAAACAATGTCAAATTAATCAACAGCCTATAATGAAAATAAAACAGTACTACTGCATACAAACCATAATGTATAAGAAGTGCTTAAAAGACCAAAAACTATCACAAGAACGAGAGCACTGGGCAACTCATTCCACCAACATGGAACCACTGAGGAAAAGTGTCTTGAATTTGACCTAGCGTTTAAGACTGGTTGACACAACAGACGCTCATCAGAAGATCGCAGTGGGCGGTTGGGGATGTATATCTTGATCATTGAATTAAAATAACAAGGAGCAGATCCTGTCAGTGTCCTATAGGCCAAAGTGAGAGATTTAAATTTAATTCTGGCTACTGTAGGGAGCCAATGGAGAGTAACTAGGAGAGGAGTTACCATGTGTCCTCTTTGGCTGATTGAAGACAAGTCATATTACAGCATTCTGAATGATATATCACACAAAAGAAATAAAATAAAAAAATTCAATATTGATTTAGTATCAACCAATAATTATTCTGATATTAATAATTTTGTAACGTCTACATCTTTGTGTAGGCTACAGTTAAATACTAAGCAATGGCCTCTGACTTAAATACTAAGGCAGTTAAATGACCGTGGTATGGTATAGTCTACGTGATGCACAGGACTACACAGTAAACCCATTTAAAAAGCTTCATCTCAGTATACCCATTTAAAATAGGCAAGGATACGTATTTAATAACATTTGGGGTTGCTCACAGTATACCCACCACTACAACTAACTAACTAGACTACACCACTGGTTAAATGGCGCATTGCAATTTGTGTGAGTTCAGGGGCATACATAAAGTTGAAGTTTGGGTGACATCAATAAAGAAAATAGAAACAAAGGGATGAGTACAGCCTCAAGTATGAATGATGTCACATTAACAGAAGGTTCAGAGCAGCGGCAGACCTTTCTTGGTGCCACGCAAGTTATTGAAAGTCATGTGTTTTCAGAACGCAGTGGTGCTGTGCCATGTCCCATGTATAAGGGGCTTCAGGTTGATCCAGTGACGGTGGGTGATGATGTCAGGGAGATGGATGTCAGGGGACTTGGAGAAAGGGGGAGGACATGCAACCTCAGACCACTCCAGCCAAACCACTTCACGTAGACATTCCCTTGCTTGCAGACTAATGTAGACCATGGAGACCACCTTGCCGCCACCTCCAGCCATCACCCATATCGTACCTGCAAAAAGGAAAGTTACAATAAAGTTAGTCAGACAATTTTACAACATTACAAAGCATCTAATCAGCCACTCAACACCACTAGTAATACCAATTAATTAAATATATGTGTGCAATAAACTTCACAGCCTACCTAATGTTAACTACACATTTAAATATGCAGTGTGAATGTTATTAACTTGCGTCAGCTTGAAAAATAACGTTATCAGTATGACTGATCATGGACGTTAGATGACAAACTAAGGTCTTTCTCAAATGTTCACCGATATCCCTGGGAAGTGACTGGTTCTTGGCGTAGTGTTTAATGCAGGCGTTTCATTTATCGATCATTCACTTATGCGGTCTACAACTACCGACCTACCGATCTATTTTTTACAGTCTATGCTACCGACCTACCAGCACAGAAGTAGCAGGAAGGTGTCTGTCATTAACGGGACGGGTTGATGAGGTCCATGCTTCACACTATGTTAACTTGCGTTGCTTTATCACATCATATACTGTACTGACTGTCTAGTGTTATTAATCCCCATGTACAGTCAATGGTTACTACATGTTGAGATGGCATACATTAAGATTGAGATATTTGAAAACAGCAACAACTAATAAAACCAAGTATATCATGCATCGACTGTTACGGGAGCTGTGTGCTAATCTTCACTTCAACGACTAACAGCCTCCCGTTAACGGTAACGTTAATGTAGCTGCTAACGTTAGCATCTAATTCGCTGTCCGTATTTCTGTTGTTAGCTCATTAGTATTCACCATACTAAATTGTCACAGTCTATAATCAACATAATAAGCTCTCTTAGATGTATTTAAGAACACCAATAGACAAAAAACACTTTTCAATTGATACGCAACACTTACCAGACAAGAACAAACCGATTGTTGTTTGTACTGTTTAGCTAACTCACCATAAATAAAATTCATCCAGCCAGCTAGCCCGGCGCCCGAGTCGACCTGGGCGTTGTGGAAAGGAGAAGGGGCGGGTTTCACTTGACAAGGGGCGTGTTTAACTCGCTGAGTGGCAACTGAGTGGGCGTGCCTGACCGCTGACTCCTCTTCACTCGATGCTTCAACTTTTGCTGCGCAGCCGCACTTCAAATTGGCTCCAAATTTTCCAAGATGGTAAGCCTCGGCTTCAATTCCATAGAACACTGTAGAATGCAGCCACACTGTCCAGTTCTATATATACAGTCTATGCTCCTACCAGAAAATGCAGTCTAGATTTGGCGCCCAGTGAAACCAAGTGAAACGGTGTGTGGGATGAAAAATTGTGCCACCACGAAAACTCAGAGAAGGTACATTAACATTTTGGTAATTTGCTAACGTTCTTGCATATTTTTAGACTCAATATATCATTGAACAACCTGACAAAGCAGCACAAAAAGTTAGCTAGCTAGTTAATGTTAGCTACTTGTAAGTTACATCACTGGCTGTGCCGCTTGTATATAAAGCTAACGTTAGACAATTTAACGTTGCTAGCTTACTTTGCCTTATACAGCTTTAGTCTATGTTTTGAATGGTGTTAAGCCATGCTGTAGCCAAAATGCACAGGATTTTAAAATGTCTTTGGGATGTCAGTCAAGATGACGAAGGTAACGTTATTGCCACTGGTTTAAACTGGTTCCAGCTCAATGCCAGTGAAAAGAGGCCGGCAGCTTCTTAAAAAATTGGAAGACTATGCTAGACCATCAGATCAAATTGCTGAACAAACAGCGTACCAAAATGGTAAGTATATTTTTCCCCACAATATGTTCTCACTTTTGTTTAACCTGCTATAAATTACAGCATATTGTAACAGGAGTGAAAGGGCATTCTTGTAACCCAGGTAAACTAGGAAGTAGCGTTGCTGTGGTCGAGGGATCGAGAAATAGGTAAGTCAGCATCTGCAGTCATGAATAACTTATCAGTCAACATTTCTTTTGCAATTAATAGAATCTGTAGCATGCAAATCAAACCAGCTATTAGCCTAACTGAAATAAAACCATGATATATCTAGGTAGATAGATAGATAGATAGATAGATATTTTATTGATCCCCAGGGGAAATTCAAGGTCTCAGCAGCAGCATACATACAACACAAACACATTCTTTCTTTAACAGCAGAAAGAGTAATTAAAGTATATAATATAAAAACACAACTAAGCAGTAAGGACAGTAGAAGATAAATAATATGCTCAATATACTAAAATACAAATTATACTAACACTTAATACAATATATAAAAATATACTAAAATACAAATTATACTAACACTTAATCTAAATCAATTCTAAAAACTGTATCCACATAGTGGTGATTAATAAATCAGAGGCGCTTGCAATGACGGTATGGTGAAGGGTATGTGATATGGGGCTATCTATCTATCTTTTAATTACAAAGGCCAAGGGAACTTTATCAGGATGCATAGTATCCTGAGTCCATTCAATAACTGGCCTTTAAAAATAAAAATCTGCCTGCCTCTATGGGATTTTAACATAGGGGGTTCCTTACTTATGCCTCCTGTATTTCAAGGAATAACATTTATTAATTTACGATACCTGGTTCATTCACAAAGAATATTGGTGTGTTTAAAGGTTGGATTTTTTCCTCATTTTTTTTAATTGAGGTATTAAGATTCCAACAGATGATTTATTGTATTCCTCTTTTAGTCATTTCAGCCTGGTTGTCTTACCTTATGCACAGTTGATGGTTTTATAAATTCACCTCTACACCAATAAATAGTTCATGTAGACTGTCACACAATGGTAAGTGGAACATTGGCCACAGCTTGTAACAACTTCATTTTTTACCATTCTTTGCGTAGGGATGTGTACACAAGGATGTCTAACCTTGTGTAAGGTTAACTTGGGAATTACAACAGAAAGGAACACGTTTCAGCTAATCAAAATCAATGACTGGAACTGTCAGTTTCAGAGCTATTATTACCACACTGATAGATTGATTTTGCTTTTTATTTGCAGCCTACGTTATGCACTGTGGAACGCTCTGCGGATGGACAGCTGTGGAATCCACAAAGGTCAAGAAGGCTTTTGTTACGAGGGCTGGAGGTTCCAAAACATCTATTAAGCTGGGGTAATTTTCTCTTATTTTAAATTATTTCCAATTGTGGTGAGCATTATTGATGGGCTTTTTATAAAGGGTAGGCCTCTATTGCACTAAAATTATTCAACCTTTATACAGTTAACGTCAAACTGTGTAGCTACGAAAGCTACAAAATCACATTGTCATAGAAATGATAGAGGCGAAATTTCCACTAGGTTTTATGAAGATATTTTACAGATGGGCTGAACATACATCAAAAGTAAAAAAAAATGACATGGTCAAAATGATTAACTCACCAACAATATTTGTTGTATGGTGTATACTGTATTTTCTGTATTTACCGGATTGACCCTAAAGCTCTCCTACTTGTTTACAAATCACTTAAAGGACAAATCCGGTATGAATTGATCCATAGCTCTTGTTGGAAATCACTGTGTGCTGTTCATAGGAAAAAGAAAATGTGGCACAGCCAATTCTGAGTTATGGACAGGGAAGTATAGCCCAGAGCCATATAGAAGTACTTGGTATTCCTGACCTAATGCAGGGTAGCCACGGGGTCTTAAAAGTCTTTAAACGGTCTTAAATGTCATGTTCCTTAATTAAGGTCTAAAAAAGTCTTAAATTCTGTTGCCGAAGTCTTAATTTTTTAAACGAAGGTCTTAAATGTTAATTCTACTAGCCTGCAAGCTGGAGAAATGGGGGAAAAAACAACAACAATGTGAAATTTCAACAGGGGGTTGCGTAACATCAGAGATCGTCTAATTTAGTGTTGCACGGTGCACCGATACTACAAAAGTGTCGCAATAGCTATTAGCAGTTGTCACAATACCTAATTTTATTAGTATCAATACTTTAAAGAATGACCGTGTTCTTGTACGTGTGCACAAGGCATGCTTCTAGTGCCTCCTCCCCAAGCCTGTGGCTGTGCATCTTTTCTCCTCACACACACATGCGCAGCTGTCGTGCCATAAACAGCGAGACATGGCTGCTAGTTTAGCTTAAGTGATTCTGTGGTAACACATAATAGGCTAATATCAAGTTGATTTGCTCACTTGCACCTCTCAACTTTGTGTTGCTAACCTACCTAGGCTATGAGATGTACGTAGGTCTACTATTGGGTTTAATGTCATTTAGAAATAGGCAGCGCAAACTTTTACATCTGGAGAGAGCTCCTTGCTAACTAATTCTGCTAGCTCAGGTCATGTATGTCATTCGTCATTAGTGCTAAAATCATAATTGAACATGATCCCTTCTATGAACTTGATAGTTTTTTATTTACATTTATTTTATCTAATGACAGACAACAATGCATTGCATCCACATATCCATTATGTGCAACTATTATTCACTAGCCTAAAACCGTGAGACTGAAGGCTACAGTAATTACTCACGTATTTCTTAGTAACAAGCACTCAATTGCACCTAGGCCTACACACCACATTAAAATTTGCCTAGGTGTAATAGTTTAAAAATAAATATTAAGTATTCAATTGACTAAATATGCTTAGCAATTAAGCAGATTAATAGTAATTATGCAGATTAAAAAATACTATACATTAACTGTACACTTTATATGAATTCGAAGGTATATGAAATAGAAACATATGAAATAAGCCATAATTTTGTGTGTGTGTGGAAAGAGTCAAGCAGAATCTAGGATGCCCACTGGTGTGAATGGTAACACTATATTCAATATTACTGATGATGTCAAGGTGGTCTGGGCCCCCAAATCAAATACATTTTTTAAGAATTATCGAAGAAGTATCGAAATCGCTATTGTTGATTTGGTATCGGTATCAAAACAATAATTTTGGTATCGTGACGACTACACTAGTCTAATTTCTTGGAATATGCGCAAACAATACTTTGGGTTTTCGCACCGGCAGCAATGAATCAACATAATCAGTCGAAAGGAGAGGACAGCACATCATGGTGTTGTCTTAATTGTCATTATGGATTTGATCTGGTGTTTTACAACCGCATAATGGGTGTGATGTAGGTCTTAATTTTTCATGTAAGTGGTCTTAAAAGGTCTAGTCTTATTTGGGGTGGTCAAACCTGGGGAAACCCTGTAATGGAAAGAAGATACCGAAGGCTTTTTTGCCATATTGAGTCAGCTTTACTTTCTTGTCCATAACTTGTCTAGGTTATGACACATTTTATTGTTCTTTGTCCTTTGGACAGTGCCTGGTGAGCTCGAACAACAAGGCTTTGAATCAGTTTACACCAGATTTGCCCTTCAATGAGACTGTGTGACATGTTCCAGCAATACTCATCACTTAAACCTCACTGATCACAGGAGAAATGTTCCTGTTGAAACCCACTATCAGAACTAAACAAGGCAACGCTGCATTTAGTTGTTATGCGTTCTGACTATGTAGCCAGCTCCCAGATGACAACAAAAAATTGCCCAAATTACTTTTTTGACATCAGGACTCTGAACTAAACTATTTTTAGATGCCCATTTTTCTTTTTACACTGAATAGGCTTAGTCCAACCAAAACAAGGTTTTGCCTAGCGGTAAGCTGGATAGGGGTTAATCCTAGCCTGACAATACAGTTTACTCACTAGATGAGGTGAGGGAATTCAACAAACTTGTTTAAGCTTGACAAATATATCAATAAAATCTGTTTTTCAATTGGGCTACATATAGCAAATGTGAGTGGTAGCTATCACATGCCCCATTCTGTGTTATGGGGCTGTATTTTGGGCTCCAGCGCATGGCGTAAAGCTCGTTATTCACCCACGCAAAGCTTAATTCGCTATTTTGCACGTTTATTTTTTAAACATTAAGCCCAGGGGTGTGGCAATTAACAACCTAGGGAGGGACTAGCTAGCGTTGTCTAAAAAAAATCGCTATCATACACCACCTAAACCTGGTCAGAAGTCAATGGCGAGTTGTTCATATGCTATTTTAAGCGCATGTCAACAGTCATATTGGCAGGTGCACGCACCATCCTTCTATCATTCATGAGCATACACCAGCGCCGCGTCCATGCAAAGCATTACAAATTACCGCGATTACAATGGGAAACATAATTAGAATAAAGATATTACGATGAAATACTGTACATCTCATGATGAGTAGTTATTCACCATCATTTGCAAATTGGTAATGACGGGTTAAAAGTGATTAGGGGAGAGGCGAGAGACGCGTATGGAGCACAGCTGAAGACTCACTGTCACGAGATATAGGCAACTCCTCTGCAGGATAAATGTTGTTTTATTCAGTCATTTGAGCAATATTAGGGTAAGTGTTGCTTTTTTCCAGCCTATGTTTTTCGATGGTAACCCATTGTCAGTCAATAGTGAAAGTAACTGCATATAACTGTCTTCGTTGACTGACACCTTGGTGAAGTTAGTTTCACTTTGCCAATGAGTTCAAATAATAGACGAAAGTGCAAATCGTGAAGGCTATGCTAGGTTTTAGTAATGCATGGTTTAAGAATGACTTTCATACGGTCATAAAGCAGCCTCCTTCAAATCGCCGTTGAATGCCAAAATGCCGATGCATTTATTTGACATATCGTAGCGTTAGCGCCCGTTAAAGGGAATGACCGATGTCATTCTCATTGGTTTAAAATGATGTTACACCCCAAACACACCCATATGACTGATTAAAAGACCTAGGAACACCTTGTTACGCCATGCGCTCCACTTTTGATAACAAAACCCCTCCCAATGTGAACTGGACATCCTACTAAATTTGAATAGACTTTTGACGAGTGACGATGCACTTTAGAATGTCATGATAGGGCCCTAAGTGATTAATAAGGTGTGTCTGATCTTTGTGCTATCTCAAAATTCCCAGTTATGAAAGCAGACGGTCAAACAAATGTCTTACTTTGTATTTGTAGTGGCTCACAAACTAACAATGTTCTATTTTCTGCTCTTCTCTCCCTCCTCCCTTTGGTTGGTTCCACCACCAGGATAAAAGACGCAGATTGACCAGCCCACGCTTTCATCCACCATTGAACACAGTATGGCACGCTTTGGCACAAGTTCAGTTTGTTTATGTTATTGTTTATTAGTTCATTTCTTCATGTTGTATGATTTATAGATAGTCTTAAATTGTCATTGTGCAGTTGGTCCGTACAATGCAATTTGCTTGTGCAGCTTTTAAAAATAATACTCACATACACACTCACACACACACAAACACACACCACGTTATAAAAAGAACATATCAAGGCATTAACATGGTTCCATTGCTTGAAATCCATTTTAAAGTGCATCTGTGCAAGCTCTCATTGCTTAAAGTCCATTTTTAAAGTACAACTGTTTTGCTTTGTTTTATAAAATAAAAGTTTGAAATGCTATGGAGTGCCCTATTGTTTGACCCTCAAACTGATATCTCAATTGTAACTCCTACTTCTCAACAGTTTCTCATTGCATTGTCTCCTCATTTGCTCTATTATTTCTCCTAAGGAGAAACAAGTTGTAAATGAGACTACACTCAAACCTATAAGAGATCTCTCGTATTTCTCCTGCTTCTCAAACTAATATCTCTTATGTGACTCCATCTGCTCTATTATTTCTCCTAAGGAGAAACAAGTTGTAAGTGAGACTACACTCAAACATAAGAGATCTCCCGTATTTCTCCTGCTTCTCAAACTAATATCTCTTATGTGACTCCTACTTGTCTTATTGCTATGTGTCTCATCTTTTGCTTGTTTTATTTCTCCTAAGGCAAAATTAGGAGAAATAATTGTGACAAAAGTAATACTTAAATGATCCTTAAAAGAGACTCACCATTTTGCCTCTTTAGCAACAGAAGGGATACAAATGAGAAGCAAAAGTTTCCTCTGGGTAGGCCTACTCACTTACAGTCTCAAAGTCTTTCCCTAACAAAAAGTTATAAATATGGTTCACATATTTCTGTGTTAGAATCTGGGAAACAAGATACTATATGAGTACTGATTTCATTGAATATCTTGCACTTATTTGGGATTTAGCCGGACAGTGAGCCTTACAGCTAAAAAATGAGGATATGAACTAACGTAGGCCAGAAGCATAGCACATGAAATCGTGACTCATCTGATAATGTCACCAAGAACAGGGACTGTTAAACCTGACATGGATTTACGTTTTGTTTTACATGCACATCATGTTATATAATTTATCTAAACTTGATCAGTTGATGATAATGAACCTGTTGCACTCGTTCACTAACCTTCAACATATCCTGTGCTAACATTACGAGTCTCAGACTAACGTTACATCAGTGAAGGTAGCAAATTAGCAGGCTTTTTTGTAATCACAAAGATGACGAGACATTGGCCTACTTGTATACAAATACATTTTCCTGACATCCAAAAGCAGAAAACACAACGGTGGTTCCAGCTTTGGTTATTAGTCAACATAAAAACTCATTTAGAGAGACATACATAAGTAGCAGCTAGTAGTTTGCAATAACTATCTGTAAGTGGGATAACAATAATGTTAGCTTTACTGTAACGACGTGTAATGGTTTTCCGTACTGTAACAGGATTCCGTACACTTGACACCTACAATCGAATGTTGAATTAATTACATCCAGGTTAATAAAAGTTATATATACCAATGTAATCTGTGTCTTGTCCTCTTTGATCTGTAACAATCCACCTGTATGCTGTGTCTACGGTTACGGAACAATTTGGGTGAATAGCGACACATACCGGTAGATATTTAAAAATGGCGCCAGGGGAAGGGAATCACGCTGTTGCACGTCAGCGGGGGGGAGGGTTCATCAATAATAATGAATAAAATTGTGCTCATCTGAGATAAAATACATAAGTAAAAACTATTACTAACCAACTGTGACATGTTTAAGACTTAAATGACAAGTATAGATATTATGTTGAGTTGTTTTAATGATGGTTAAACATCGGAGATGTGTGGTGCATGTCATGCACCCTTTATGGACACACTTTTTGAAGGTCACCATTTTAAATGAAGTCAACACGGTTCTAAAAAATGAATGTAATCTGTGCAACCTGTATGGTACATCTGCACGATGAGGCAGATGTTCATACAGCAAGGTAAGTTGATGTAATGGTGACACTAACAGCTTACCCTAACGTTAACAGGCGTGTTCGTCTTCATGCAGATCTGTCTTGATGTGATGCATGCTCTCCATTGTGTTCAACCCAGCATGGATCACATCAAGTCAGATCTGCATGAATACGAACACGCCCAATAAATTAGGTTAAGATTAGCGTCAGGGTTAACGTCACAAGGTTGACTCATAGGTTAAGATTAACGTCACAAGGTTGACGCAATTATATGAATTTACGTTCACATCACTGTGCCATAACCAACTTAACGTTAACTGTTATGGTAAACACTAAGTCAGGTTTGGTCTCCACCCAATTGTTAACGTGCCAACATTAAGTTTTGTCCCCACCTAATGGGGTATGAAAAGACAGGGTCTACATTATGCTTATGACTTACCACTATCCTAACACTAACTGTATAAAGTTACACTAACTTATACCATTTACCACTGACAACAGGAACATAACCTATGCCAAAATAATAATAAAAATGTGGCTACTAAATAAGTAAAAGCATTTTCTTTATTACATGAATTGAAGTTCACATTACTGTGTGCCACAACTAACTTAACATTAACTATTATGGTAAACACTAAGTCAGGTTTTGTCTCCACCTAATGGAGAATGAAAAGACATGCTTATGACTTACCACTATCCTAACACTAAATACTTACACTAATGTTATACCACTTACAGTACCACTGAAAACAGGAACATAACCTACTTCATAAGAATAAAAAGTGTCTACAAAAACATTTTTTAATGAACATAACACATTAACTTGCTTTAACAAAACAACAAAACATTTTTTTAAACTTACAGAAAAATAAAAAAAATGCCAAAACAGTACACCATAGAGGACATGGAGGAGGCCCTGAAGGAGCTTGAGGCTGGGGGGAGTCTAAGGAAGGTGGCAGCCATCTAGAAGATCCCGCACACCACTCTGCAGGATCACAGAAAGGGGAAGTACTCCTACAAGCCCCACCCAAATCGGGCCCTCCTGCCCGAGGAGGAGGAGGCTTTGACATCATACATAATTTGGATGGCCCGCGCCGGATTCCCCCTCACACGGGCAGTGGCAGTGTTGCTGGCCTTGCAAATAGTCAAGGCCAGCAACCGACCTACTCTGGTCAACTTAGAGGCAGGGCTGAGCAGGATGTGGTGGTCGAGGTTTCGGGCTCGCCACCCCGAGTTGTCATCCCGGAGGCCCGACTCACTCGACCGAACCAGGGCGTTGGGGACCACCGACACTGCCATCGACGGCTTGTTCTCCATCCTCCAGTCTCTGTTTGACAAACACCAGCTACACGACAAGCCGTGGCTGGTGTTTAACTGTGATGAGACTGGGTTTGGAGACAAGCCGCAGTCAAGGGAGAGGACCCAGAAGGGTCAGCGGCATGTTTATTAGCAGGCAGTGATGACGAGGGAGCACATCACCGTGCACTGCTGTGCAAGCGCTGCTGGGGTGAGCATTCCTCCTTTTATAATCTACGCCAGGTGCCTCCCCAGCAACGCCTACGCCCTGGATGGACCACCAGATGCCCTTTATGGCGTGTCTCAGAAGGGCTATATGGATAGTGAGCTGTTCTTGAAGTGGCTGGGGCATTTTATTAAGTACGCCCCTGCAGAGCGACCCCTTCTTCTGACGCTTGACCAGCATGACACACGTCACGAAGGAGGTGGTCGACCTCTGCAGGGGCAATAACATCGAAGTAGTGTGTCTCCCACACACACGTGCTCCAGCCCCTTGACGTCTCGCTGTTCGGCCCTTTGAAGACTGCCTTCAGCAAGCTGGCTGCCTCAATGGGGCTCGTCCGTGGGGACTTTGTGGTGGGGAAAAGGCACTTCTCCTCAGTGCTGAAGTATGCCTACCCTGAGGCAGCAACTCCCAGCACCATCCAGTCTGGGTTTAAGGCCACGGGCATTTTCCCTTTAAGCAGGGAGGAGGTAAATTCAGAACAGGTAAACAATATATATTTGTCATTTAATATTACATTTCCACTTGTTTACATTCATTACAAAAGAAATACAAACCAAAATGATTAATCAAAATAACCTTTTCACAGATTGTGAAGCTTGGTGACCGCAAATCAGCTACTCAACCCGATACCGGCCCTGCAGGAGACACACCAGCTGCCCCCACCGAGGGCCCTGCCACCGGCCCTGCAGGAAACACCTCTGCTGCCCGCCCCCGCCCTCGGTTATCACCTCCTGCCCTCGCCCTGCCACCGGCCATCTGCGACACCTCTGCTGCCCCGCGGGGGCCCTGCCCCTGCCACCGGCCCTGCAGGAAACACCTCTGCTGCCCTGCCAGGGCCCTGCCTGCCCTGCGGGAACACTGCCCTCTTAAGGCCCCCCACCGGCCCTGCAGGGCCCTGCAGCCGGGGGGGCCTGCCACCGGCCCTGCAGGAAACACCTCTGCTGCCCCACCGCCCGGGTTAATCCCTGCCACCCGGCCCTGGAAACACCTCCTGGTTGGCCTATCTGCCCCCTCATGCGGGGCCCTGCCACCTGCCCTGCGGTTATCACCTCTGCTGCCCTGCGCCGGGGCTGCCACCTGCCCTGCGGTTTCACCTCTGGCCCTCGGTTATCACCCTCTGCTGCCACCTCCCCGGTTATCACCTCTGCCACCTGCCCTGCGGTTGCTTCACCTCTGCTGCCTTGGGTTATCGCCCTTAACCACCTACCACTGCCCTGCGGTTATCACTCTTGGGTTGCTGCCCCTGCGCCCGAGGCCCTGCCACCTGCCCTGCGGTTGCGCTCTGCTGCCCTCGCCGAGGGCCACCCACCTGCCCTGCAGTTTATCGCCTCTGCTGCCCTGCTTGGGTTAATCTTTATAACCGCCTGTGGCAGTTACACCTCTGCTGCATCTTAACTTTCCAACCCTCATGGGCCTTATACCTGCCCTCGGGTTGTCTCACCTCTGCTTGTATAAATGCGGGCCTTAGCCACCTGCCCTTGGGTTGTCGCCTCTGCTGCCACCCCCCGCCTGCCTCTTGGGTTATCACCTCTGCTGCCCTAAGCCGAGCCCCTGCCACCTGCCCCCTCAGGGTTATCACCTCTGCTGCCCTCGCCCGGTCACCACCCTGCCACCTGCCCTGCGGTTATCACCTCTGCTGCTGCCCTGCGGTTATCACCTCTGCTGCCCTCGCCGAGGCCCCTGCCACCTGCCCTGCGGTTATCACCTCTGCTGCCCTCGCCGAGGCCCCTGCCACCTGCCCTGCGGTTATCACCTCTGCTGCCACCTGCCCTGCGGTTATCACCTCTGCTGCCCTCGCCGAGGCCCCTGCCACCTGCCCTGCGGTTATCACCTCTGCTGCCACCTGCCCTGCTCCTCCGGTCACCATCAGTTCCACTGCCACCTGCGGTTATCACCCCTCCCGCTTATCGCCTCTGCCTGCCCCTGCCCTGCGGTTATCACCTCTGCTGCCACCTGCCCTGCGTTTATCACCCTCTCTGCCACCTGCCACCTGCCCAGTTTATCACCTCTGCTGCCCCTCACCCGGGCCCTGCCACCTGCCCTGCGGTTATCACCTCTGCTGCCCCCTGCGGTTGTCCCGCCACCTGCCCTCGCCGGTTATCCTCTGCTGCCACCTGCCCTGCGGTTATCACCTCTGCTCTGCTGCCCTGCCTGGGTTATCACCTCCTGCCCTGCCCTGCGGTTATCACCTCCTGCCACCTGCCCTGCGGTTATCACCTCTGCTGCCCCTGCCCTCACCATCAGTTCTCTGCCACCTGCCCTACGCCGGTCACCCTGCCACCTGTCACCATGTTCCGGTCACCATCAGTTCCACTGCCACCTGCCCTACCGGTCACCGGCAGCCAAACCCCTTGGTGATGGCTGGGGTCATCCCAGAGGGGTTGGCCAACATCTTGCTGCCTCCTGTGTTCAACAGGTCGGCAAAGAGGCAGCGTACTCCCCTTCCAGCAAGAGTCATCACCAGTGACGAGTACGCTGCCCTCTTACAGGAGAAGCGGGCAGAGGAGGACCTGAGGGCCGGGACCAAAAGTGTAAGGGCGGCAGAACTCAAAAGGAAGAGGGAGGAGAGAGACCAACAAAAGAGAGAGAAGGAGGAGGCCCAGGCAAGGAAGCACCTATTAAGAGATGCAGCAGCAGCAATAGCTGCAGCACGGGAGGACCCGGAGCAGCACTGCGCCATATGCAGAGATCTGGCACCGCCTGGGTCCTCCCGTAAAATACATGAATGGGTGCAGTGTGAGCTATGCACCCTCTGGTTCCACACTGAGTGTGTGATAATGCACAAGGTTCCAGAGGGTGCATGGTTCTGCCACAAGTGCGCGGCAACCCCAGTGTAGTTTGTAAAGTTAGTTGTAAATAGTTAGATAGTTTAGTTTAGTTTAGTAAGTTAGTTAGTTTAGTTTACTTATGTTAGTTTAGGTAAATGTGTTAAATAAATAATAAATGTTTTTACACAATTTAATATGTTGTCAATTGATTATTATTTTTTTTTAAAAGCCTTCACATGACCGTTAACGTTAATGAGCTTATTTTGGATGCTATTTAAAATGGCACGTTGTTCAACTGACGGCAAGGTTGCAAATCAAGCTAAATCATAACCTAAGGTGACAATTTGGGTACCAAATACACTTAGCCTATAAATAACACATATTATATTAATGAAATTATATCAAAATTAAGTTAAACATGATTAAATTAGTACCTAACTCATGGTAGGCAGCTTATTTTGGATGCTATTTAAAATGGCACGCTGTTCAACTGACGGCAAGGTTGCAAATCAAACTAAATCATAACCTAAGGTGACAATTTGGGTACCAAATACACTTAGCCTATAAATAACACATATTATATTAATGAAATTATATCAAAATTAAGTTAAACATGATTAAATGAGTACCTACCTCATGGTAGACGACAGCGTACGTAACAGAGTGACACTAGTGGCCGCGACATACGGAACACTGTTACTGTAACAGACTTTCGTACTTGAGTCGCCCCCCCAGGCAATCGTCATTTAAAACCGCGTTATTGGACAGTAATGGGCCAATCAGGGCTTGTCTTGTAGCTAAGCCCTTTCACTTTACAACAAAATCATTGGTCAAACACATTGAAAACCACTCTGACGTACATTCCGCTCTGAACCGCTGATGTAGCCGGAAACGTGTACGGAAAACCATTACAGGAAGTCGTAAGTCCTCAGCCGGTCAGTCAACAGGCTAAACTCAAAAATACCGGAGAAATGTCAATAGCGACCTAGCCATTTAAGTGTGTCAAAATAAAAGTCTGTATTCTTCACGTTAGCATGCATGAAAAGGGTACAAGCTAGGCTTAGGCTAGCCTATATTACAGAAAGCTACACCAGGCACGTAACTGAAGTGTTCTGTTCGCGATGTGTAAAATCAGAGAATGTCTAATAGGAAGGGCTCTGGTAAAATCCATTAGAGGAATGGTCTATTTTCCCGAACGTAGCCTACAGGCCACTAACACACCAGGTGTAGCTACTTCCATTGATTAGGCCTATTGGAAGCTAATTGTTGCAGTACATAACACAAACTGAATGCTTCAGTTACGTGCCTGGTGTAGCTAACGTTACACTGATAAGAAACTGACCGAACTACCCAGAGATTTAGCTTGTTGAACCTATAATCTTCTAACCTAAGCATTAAACCACAAATAATAATATTAGCAACAATATCTTATGCTCAACTAAGTACGGGTATTGTTCTAGTCTAAACAGGGAAAATCAAAAACACAATACCCGTGCACTATTAGGCTAAGTTGCTATCACTAGAGCCCAGGTATTTACACATTAGTCTAATTTATGTCTTCTTGCCATTATTACATTGACCTTTGTAGGCCTACAATGATGTTTTGTTTGATTACTTGCTGTTTAGAAGCAAAGGTTTGTGATATTGTTGTGCTGGGTAGTTTCTAGAAGTCTTTTTCTAGTAGGCTAATACAGGTTCTTATGTGCTCGTCAATGTTTTGGAAAGTCAATTCATGGGTTTCAAGTCACTTTCCACAGGTGTATAAAATCAAGCACCACGATTATGAATGCAGACTGCATGGTGCTTGATTAATACACCTGTGTAAATGGACCTGATGAAACCCATGAATTGCATAACAGATAGAATTGATATTACCGAATGTCTTGTGGGTGTGCTACTTAGTACATCATACACCTTACCACAGTCATTAAAATATTTTTGTTTCCATTGTGCCAGTACAGTTTTGTGAGATAGTGAATGTCCTGTGTACTATTAGTATATTGTAACTTGACAGTAATACACATTTATTTACTTTAGGTACCCAAACAGAATACTTAATGAAAAGTATGAGTATTGATACAAGCACTTCGGATACACCATGGGCATGGGGGCCTGCTACCTCTACTGCCATCAAGCCTGTTCATCCAAGGCCAGCTAGAAGACCTCGGGTTGATCAAGAGGAGGAGGAGGATGAAAGCGACATCTCCACAATAACACCTGATGGCTCCACCTATGGCCCAGCGCAATCAAAGAGCAATGTAAAAAAAATCATCACAGCCAACGAATGTGTTTTGTGTGTTGTCCCTTCGGATCCCCAGGACAATACAAGCCGAAACAACAACTCAGACCTTTTTCCCTAAATAATCCCAGCACCATCTTACAAAGGATCTGTAGGCCAGATGTCTGCATCGCCTGGCAAATAAAGAAAAAAGAGGACATTGTTAATTCTGTGCATAGTTTGGATGTTCTTGTTTTGTGTTTGCATTATTTTAATAGACTGCAATATTACTATTTGTCAGTGTTTCACGGACCACCTAGCAAAAAAAAAAACAGTAGACCTACTTCAACAGTATATTACACAATAGGCCTTCTTCCTGAACCACCTTGCTTATTGTCTTTGCACCTTGCTTATGGTGTCAGAGGATTCATATGATTTAAACTGGCATAGGTTACTGTACATCAGTGTTGCAGAACTGTTTGGATTTACATACAAGTTGGTTCAATATTGCAAACAACTCATCTATTATATTTTACCACATCTACTTGTGGAACACTTGAGATAGCTTGTGGACCACACTTTGAGTACCACTGCTGTATGTAAATATAATAAAGTTGTTTATAGAAAATTGACCTGTTTTGTATATTTGTTTTAGAAGTTTCATCAGTTTTTGTCCCTTTTAAGCTAAAGGTTTATCTTACCTTTCATATCTTCTGTCTCACAGAGGACCATAGTCGTCATAGTCGAATGTTTAGTACATTTTGAAGGGAGTACATTATGCTAAGGCAGACTGGTTCTAATCCTGGGTACAGGGTCATACAGACAACAGGGGTACTGGTGTTGCCCATTTTTCTAACCACATGAGCAATCCCCTTACGAAAATGTAGTATAGGAATCGTATAGTATTTGGGGCAAAATATTATAGTAATCTTATAGGAATAATTGGGACATACTGTAGAAGTACTACTAATAACTCTATAATATCCTGTAACCGCTATAGTTTTTCTTTAGTAGTCTTATAGTACCTATAGTATGTCCAAATACTATAGTATTCCTATAAGATTACTGTAATATTTAGTCCCAAAATACTATAAGATTCCTATAGTAGGCTACTTTTTCTGTCATATGTGACAGAAAACAACTTGAGTAGGCTAACCTCAATGTCAGGCTATCATAGTTCTCATTACCGGAGAAGTCTTGCAGCACACATTCTCTGCTTCTGTAGGCATTCTGGTACAATTCCAGCAAAATATAGCTAGGTAGGCGTGTTTGCATTTAGATCTATATATATATATTGGGCTATGACCAAGTGGTCTTTCAATGATAGTATCATGGAATTTAAACCATAACTATCTAGCTATTCCGATAGCATTAGCAGGCTAGGTCAGTGGCTGAACTGCATTTAGGGTGCTTACCTGTGTTGTGAAGTAAAATATCTACTAGGAAGATTGCAAAGACTTTTGACTGTGTAAAGAAATAGGTCTTTATTTTAAAACGTTTCCAACTGTTTATTACTTGAAAGCAAGATGACAATTGTCACAAACGTTTACCTCTTTTAGGAGAAATTTTAAGCTGACAGGCAATTGTTACCATTCTATTAAACCAACGTTCACCAACAAACGATCAGGCAGCAGTTCTTCCTACTCGAACACTAGGATCAAACACATGAAGTTGTATCTCCGAAGACATTTTGTGCAACAGTTTTGACTCGAGTTTTAGCCAGGTTTTAGCACTGTAAAGTTGAATATGGAGCATAGCACAGGCAGAATCGGATGAGGACGCACTGGGGGAAGCGTCACAGTACCAATCAGAGGTGAATTCATTAGCATGTCATTAATATTCATGACTAGAGGCGAAATCCAGTCGTTCCTCCCCGCCCACCTTCCGCACTAGTGTTAATTTCGTCAGACGAGACTAGAGAAAAAATGTTCGTCAACAACCTTTTTTTCCATGACTAAGAGGCGAGTTGCGATGACAAGACTGGAACAAGAACACTAATGTCCTGAAACACTGACTAAGACTATCTTAAGATGCATTATTGTTGACGAAAAAAGACGAGACTAAAATGTTTTGCATGAAATAAAAACTAAGATAAAATCTCTCTTCATTTTCGTCTAAAAAATGAGAAGCCAGAATAGCTGTTACGTTTTTTATAAGAAGAAAGTGATTTAGAGCAGTGTTTTTCCAACCACTGTGCCGGGGCACACTAGTATGCAGTGAGAGATCATCAGGTGTGCCATATCTGTGTATTATTTTAAATTGTAGGCTATGGTATGTTTAGTTTTTCTTCACACAGGATGTTAGTGTGCCGTGGGACATTAAGTGTCAAAAGTGTGCCGTGGCACAAAAAAGGATGAAAAACACTGATTTAGAGAACACTAGTGGCAGCAATAAGATTCTCTTTATTGTGGCTTCATGTGGTCTCCCATCCAGTAATTGACCAAGGACATGACTGCTTAGCTTTTGACAAAGACTGAACACAGGTAACACAGTTAGCCACAAACTTGAAAGACTACATCTCCATTACGAAGCATTTGACAGATTTGTTTCACCCTAAACAGCTCTGAGGTGTCGGAATTGTTTCGAAGCTTCGGAAAAATTCGGCACAATTGCTTCGAACGTTTCAGTGTTTCATAAAGCCTCGCTTTGCCCACCCCTAGCCATCACTACTATTGTGCCCTTGAGCAAGGCACTTAACCCTTAGAACCCTAAGCTGTTTTTAGGGCATTTTCACTACCTTTATTCAAAAGGATTTATTCTGGTCATTGTAAGTGCCACACACACATATTATATATTGTTTTTTTCAATATATAAGTCTAGGCTATCCAGATCATCATTTCATGTATTAGTACTAGCATTGATTTTATTTTGATTTTTAAACAATTAAAATATAAAAAGCATATTATAAAAATGCTTATATTTTGATATGTATCTTACCACAGCAAGCTAGCTCTACATGCATTTCATGTGTGTGTAGGGCAGACTGTCCTGAATCTGGCAATATAATTGCCATGTTGGAGGGATACTCTGGGGCTGAGCAATTTACAGAAATATGTGGTGTGTGATTTACGGAAATAAATGCCATTTTTTATTTAGTGATGAAAAATGACCTTACTGCGCTCCATATCTGTGACATGAACTGATCTGACCTGACTTGACTCGAGGTTGCGTGTTAGCCTGCGTGCCTATGGTGTATACACACATATAATGATTCTCAACTTTTTACTGGATTGCCATGAACAAAGTAAAGGCAAAAAAGGTGTTTCTTTGTTGAACAAATTGGGATGCAATGTGAGCCTTGAATTGGATGCCATGCAGGAATTTGCTAGGATCTCAAAACCGGATTATGAACATGCTTTGCCATAGAGAAACACACGATAGCGTTGGATTATAAACATGCTTTGCCACAAGAACAGACAAAAATGTGGGGTAAGTCCAGCTATATTAAGTTATTATTTTGCTGTCACTTCGTCTGTTTTATAACCTAGAAGGATGTACTTGGTATCAAATGATAGCTCTGAGTCACCTCTTTCATCTGACATTAGGGTTGCCACCTGTCCAGGATTTTCCTGATTGTCCATGATTTTCATGGTCTGTCCAGGAAAATAAAAATCCTGGACACTGAATGTCCCGGATTTTTGTACATGATGCGCAAAATGTGCATTTCAGTTTAATTGAAGCGTGCCTACGTCCATAAACGTATGCACAGCCTTATTGGCTCTACAAAAATGACGTAGCATAACATGGGTGGTGGTGGTGGGGGCACGCACCGTGGAGGTTCATTAGAAATGGTAAGGTGGAGATGGAGAGTGTGTGGGACAAGGAGAGACAGAGAAAGAAAAGTTTATTCCACATAAGCAAAAAAGCAGAACCTAATTATGTATTCCCCCTTTTTTCTCAATACTGCCCCCAGGTGTCCACAACTAAAAACTGTTGAAAATATAACAAAATAATAAAGGTCTGCTATTAAATAAAGCAATTAACTAAACAAATAACTAGAAATTGTCATTCTTACTAATTTTAGCTATACAATTGTCGCTTAGAATGAGGGTTTTCATCTTGGGTTAGATGTGCGAAAGGCGCCGTTGCTTACAAACAAAAAGGTCGATTGGATGGTCAAAATGTCCAGGATTTTTGTCAGACACAGGTGGCAACCCTATCTGACATGCGTGGCATATCTATCCGATCACGGGTCCATGAGTAATTCAAACGAGAGTAATGGGTGTGCAGCGTTGGTTTGTGTACATGATGTTATTATTTTGCAGTCACTTCGTCTGTTTTTATAAGCCAGAAGGATCGATAATCATGGTACCAATGGATAGCCCTGTGTCCCCTCTTTCATCTGATATGCTTGCCATATCGATGCAATCACGGGTTCGCGAGTAATTCAAACGAGAGTAATGGGTGCGCAGGTGAACGCAGAGAAGTATAGACTGTAAATATGATGCAATTTGATTTAATTTCATGATTTTTTTTTATTTTCATACTTGGCCGTACAGACAAGTGTGTAGTCTCTTTGGATAGCCCCACTTCTGCTCTGTCATGCAATAAATATTTCATCTCGCTGCGATGAACAGTCCCGGAGCAATGTAACAGAGAATAAAGGGTGTGTTTTTTGACGCACTTTGCGTCAATCGGGGTCTAAGGGTTAACCCCTAGTTGCTCCGGGGACAATGTGACTGTCAAGGAAGGTGGATAGGACCCAAGCGCAAGACTCCACCAGGCAGAATTACAGACAAACACTTTATATTTAACTACAGACTAGACAAAACAGAGAGACGATCCGACAAAGGACAGAGAAACGGGGTAGAAATACACAGATCAATTAACAGAAAGACAGGACTGGACGAAACCAACGAGACAATAACAGGTACAGGTGTGGAAGCAAAAACGGAGGGAAAACTAACAAGTCAGGAAGCACAGACCAAATAAGGGAAAAGGGGTGAAGACAGTCACATGACAGCAGACAGGCAAACACAGAGCACGACAGAAAACAATACACAGAATGGCCACCAGGGTGGCACAAAGTCATCAGTCCAGGCCAGATCCTGACAGTGACCCCTTGTAATTTAGCTGACATATGTAAGTCACTTTGGTATAAGTATACTCTTTTGATCCCATGAGGGAAATTTGGTCTCTGCATTTATCCCAATCCGTGAATTAGTGCAACACACAGTGAGGTGAAGCACACATTAATCCCGGCACAGTGAGCTGCCTGTAACAAGTGCCTTGCTCAAGGGCACTTCAGCCATTCCTACTGGTCAGGGTTCGAACCGGCAACCCTCCAGTTACAAGTCTGAAGCGCTAACCAGTAGGCCACGGCTGCCCCCTAAGGTCAAGAAGTGTCTGCTAAATGTAATGTAATGTAATGTAATAAAATACAATAAAATGTAATGTAAAGCTGTTACAAATTATCCCAACAATATCCCAATTCCACATCAATAGCTGTTACATAAAAATAGAAAAATAAATGAAAGTTAAATGTTTCACCTAACTGCTCTGAAATGCATGTGATATCAACTTGCAAAAAGGGATTGGAAATTAATGTCACACATGGCTGCAGTTTGTCAAAGTCCTGAAATCTCTCCTCAAACTCATGCCTAAGCCTAGATAAGAGCTAACTCATGCCCAAGCCTAAATATGCGATGGGTGTACTTTTCTGTAGCCCTGTCCAATGCCCCAGATGCAGGAGTAGTTAGGACCCGAGCACCGAGAGGTGCGAAGCCCTATTGTTTTTGGAAAGATTATTAGGGCCCGAGCACCGAAGGGCGCAAGGCCCTATTGTTTTTGTAAGGATTATTATTATTATTGTTATTCCACTTTTTTGCTTTCCTGTTTTTGAGGTGGTTAACATGGTCGCAAACTCTTGAAATTTGGCACACACGTCAGGTGTCACGCATCGCAGTTAGGTACAAGAGCTTGACCCCGGGCGTGGCCCAGGGACTCGCTAGCGCCCCCTTAGGTGACTGATCCCGTGATTGGCAAATATTTTGAGGTGGTTAACATAATCGAAAACGCATGAAATTTAGCACACACATCAAGTGGGACAGTGAATAGACAGGGATAAAAGCTTGGCACCGGGCGTTGCCCAGGAACTCCATAGCGCCCCCTTACGTCACAGTGACTTGTGGTTGGCATATAGTTTTTGGTGGGTGTATGTAACTCCCAAAAACAAACAACTTTTGTATTAACATGCCATTAGCCACGCCCACAGGAAGTGAGGTAATTGAGATTTTGTGCGTTGTGGACATGATCAATTTTAACGTACTCCTCCTAGACGGTTCATCCGATTCATGTCAAAGTTGGTATACATGATGCCGAGATGTTCCTGATTATAAATTGTGAAGTTTTTTTTTATATATGTTGTAATTTGACGAAATGGCAAAATTATTCATTTTAATACCCTTCCACATAAACAATAAATGTGTCTTAATTCACCATGCATGGCTTGAAATGTTTTAAATTTCACAGGTCTTTGAATACCATGGTAGTGATGATATTGACATGCCCATAATGCATATTTGGCATAGCGCCACCACCTGGCAACAGAAAGAATGGCAATTACACTGATGTCACATGATCAATTTTAACATACTCCTCCTAGACGGTTTGTCAGATTCATGTGAAATTTGGCAAATATGATGCCAAGATGTTACTGATGTTAAATTGCGAACGGATTTTTGATATGTTGTAATATGTCATGATTTTAATACCTCACCATATAAACAGGAAATGTGTCATAAAGTCACAGTGCATTGAATTAATGGTCTGAAACTTCTCAGGTTAATAGATATTATGAGTATGATGATATCCAGACACCCAATTGGCCTGTCAGGCATAGCGCCACCACCTGGCCAAGCAGGAAAATGTGCCAGAAATTGGTAATGCCTTTATTGGTTGATCTGAAACTTTGCAAAATATTGGATATCATTATTGTGATGATATTCACATGTGTAATTCAAATGCCTAATATAGCGCCACCATCTGGCCAAAAAGTGTATCAGAAATGTTCTTTGCTTAAAATGAATAATCTGAAATTTCTCAGGTTAATTTATATTATGATTATAATGACACACAATGGGCTTGCATTGTGTCCCCACCTAGCCAAGCAAGTAAATGTGCCAGAAAATAACATGCAAAAACAAATAGCACACACATCAAATATGTACATTTTACAAATGCACCACGTCTGTGCTTTGTTGGATTCTGAAATGTCACGGGTTGCGGCCAGCAGGTGCTCGGGCCCGCCATTGCCGCTTGTGGCTATATTTACATTTAGAATTGACTGCACAGATGGAAAGTGAAGGAACTTCTTACTTTGCAAATGCACAGAGAAAATGTTCAACTTGGCTGTGAATGCACTAACAGCACTGATCATGTCAGTGCCTTTGCCTTGCAACTCACAGTTCAAGCGATTAAGTTTCCCTGTGATTCCTGAAAGGCAAGGTCGAGCTTCCATTCAGCGTCTTGGAGCAAAGTAGTGTCATGGGGCCGTATTCACAAAGAATTTTAAGGCTAAAAATAGCTCCTAACTGGCAAATTTAGGAGCAACTCCTAAAAATAATGGGCTTGTCACTCCTAACTTTAGGACCCTTAATTATTTTCACTAAAAGTAATTCACTAAGCATTTTAGACCTAAAAGTAGCACCTAAGTCTGGGACAGCTTAAAAGAAGTCGAGAGGACTCCTAACTCACTAAGACCTATTCACAAACCGCTTTTTTGTGGCCTTTCACGTCGCAATGTTTTGAAATGCGTATGCGGCTACAGGAGCTTCCAATCGCGAGGGAACAATTTTGATAAAAGGGATGCAATAACGCAAACAATCAAAACTACTCATTGTATACATGTAAATTAACTGTAACATTTCATTGTGAATCAAATTAAAATGTTCTCCTCTTTGCAAACGTAGGCATATGGTGACAGATTAATTTAATAATGTTGCAAAGATACTGCATCAATCCGTAGGCCTATGTTTCATTAGGCTACTAGGCTATTTGTTTTGCCTTACTCTTTATTCATTTAGGCCTTTTTATTCAGTTATTCATCATCTTCCGTCCTTTTCACTACTTGTGTAGCACAAGCATTCTCAGACCTGTCACTCATCATCGTAAGGGAGGTGTTTGGAATCATTCCCGTGTTACAATCATCAGCCAATCAAGGTGGTCACTTCAGTCAAGCTCGTGCATGAGTAATGACGTCATCCATAGCAATGAAGACTCACTCTTAGTTTAGGAGTTGTCATTTTTCCTTACTAAGAGTAGGTCTGAAAGACTTTGTGAATAACTTTTAAGAGAAAACTCCTAGCTAAAATCTTTTAGTGCGATTTAGGAGTACTCCTAGTGGTAAGATAAAAGGCTTTGTGAATACGGCCCCTGACCTCTAGAATCCATGAACTGTTTTATTTCACCCAGAAGTGACAGAAGACGCTGTAAAACTCTACCCCTGCTGAGCCAGCGAATCTCTGTGTGCAGCAAGAGGTCACCGTATTCAGCTGACAGCTCCTCCAAGAGAAGTTTGAATGACCTGTGTTGTGTGGCTTTGGAGCGGATGCTATTCACAATTTTCATGACGTGGTCAAAACCCATCGCTCTGGCACATATTGCCTGCTGATGGATGATGCAGCGGTAATTTAGAAACCGTGGAAAATCTGGATCTTGTCTGCAGCGCACAATGAACCCTGAAGATAGATAGATAGATAGATAGATACTTTATTGATCCCCAAGGGGAAATTGAATGACGGCCGGTCATCGCAGGGGCTCCATCTGTCGTCACCGATACCAACTTTTCCAACAGGATATTCTTTTCGGTGAAATACCGCTTCATGGCTTCATAGATATCAAACAGCCTTTGTTGTTCTCTTCAGGGGTAGCAAAGTCAGCATTTCTTCTTTTATGGTGAAATCGCTGAACACCATTCAAACAAAGACCATCAGCTGCGCCGTGCTACTGTTGTCCACCGACTCATCACACTGGATGCTAAACCACTTGCATGTACCCAGTTCACAGTTAAGCTGTTTCGTTAAGTCCGTAGACATCACTGACACTCTTCTGGCAATGGTATTGGCACTTAGCTGGACATCCGAGATAGCAGCGATGATTTGTTTTCCGTTCTTATGATCTTTGAACAAGGTGTCTGCTACCACAGACATTACCCCTTCCACAACCTCACCATCTGAAAAGGCCTTCTTGTTTGATGAGGCTTCAGTTGCACCTACTGACTGTTTCATGGGCTTTATGAAGAATAATTGCTGCTTGCCCAAAGCTGCATTGAGCTCACACGCCTTTTCTGCCCTCAGTGTGCTGCCTGGTGGGTAGCTAGTATTGAACGTTCTGTGTAATGTAGAAAAATGTCTTTCCACATTGTGACGCGTTTGCACTTCAGGCGTATTTGTTTCACAACGTGCGTGTAAAATCATTGCGAGGTTTGTACAAACAGGCCGCAATGATGTAAAAGCACAAACTGCCTGTCACGGGAGCTGAACATGGCTAATTGCGTTTTTTGTGTCATGCATATGCATTCATGGGAGAATCCAGGGGAAAGTGGGAGTTTAGAGTAAAAAAATGGGAGGGGAAGCGTAAAGAGCGCTTAGTTATGTATTCCGCGGTATGTACAAAGACTGCTCCTGAAAGCGCACGTCTATTCTGCGCCTAAATACTTCCGCCTTGTAAAAGCAGGTGTTAATCCAAATTGCAGTTCAATGCGTCAATAAGAGAACCTTTCAAAGACAACAAAATCGCTATTTAGAGCATCAGTTTTGTAAGTATTTGTACTATCAAAAGCAAGCTTAACTTTTGTTGGCCTTTTGAATGTCTTACTTTCACTTTCACGTCATTCACTTAAACTTTCCTACTTGCTAGATTTGACCAATTTTCCATAGCCTACGTGCACAAGTAGTTTGAGTAAAACTACTGATCTCCCTGCTTGTTGACATCTTATCATGTATGGTATAATTTCATGATCAATGTTGTCATCAGTTAACTTCATTCAACTGCGTTTGTATAGGCTCTGCCATTCAGTTGTGGACGTTCGTAAATTGCGTTTATGGCCGGAGAAAGGCAGAGAAAGTCGCAGTTTACATTAGTTTGATAAATACGACGAAAACTTGGGTCTGACAGCGTTCGCAGTCTGCGGTTTATCCATGACGCTGATAATGCTACGTTTGCAAATGTACGTACATCTGGCCCTGTGTCTCTTAGCCAAAGCTACGGCAGCTCCACAAATCAGACATACGCTTTTATCTCTTACTTTAGTAAAGAAGAACTCTTCCTCCCATTCCTCCTGGAAGTGGTATGTTTTCTTTTTCTTGTTTTCAGACATAGCGAAATACACATGTAGAATTCATCCTTTTTTACATTCTTCTTCTAAGCAATGTTAAGGAGAGACTGCACAGTGGTGGTATAGGCTAACTTTTGGCGGTATAATTCTATATTTTTTAAATTACATTACTATCCTGCTGAAAAAAACAGCTAGAAAAATGGTATTTTAAGGTGGTACGACAAGCTGGTCACTAGAAAAACTGCATTTTGTTGTCTCTGTACTTGTACACTGCACAATGTTACAGCCCTTACACACCCTAAACATTTTGCATCACCCAAAACATTCAATATCAATCAACATCATTCAACTTAAACATTTATTATCAATCAACATCATTCAACTTAAACATTTATTATCAATCAACATCATCCAACGGAGGCAGTGGTGGATCGTTGGTGCGTTTGTCTGGCGCTCTGGCGGACTGCAGTGCGGACTGCAGTGTGTTTCTGGCGCTCTGGCGGACTCCAGCGTCCAGACGTTGCTCTAGTCCTGCGGACTCACAAAGAGGCAGATCTGTCTGGGGGCGGGGCTTGGCGTGCGGGGGCTGCTGGGAGGTGACGGCCTGTCTGTGACGTTCCAGTCGTAACCACGGAAACCCATGGAGGAGATGGACGGGGGTCCATCTTGCTGCATGATTGGAGCGTCTGAGGAGCCCCTAAACCAACATACATGAAGAAAAGCAACAACATAAACATCCACAAAATCAGCAAAGTCAACAACATAAAGACAATATTCTGGTCATCATCTGAAACACACACACACACACAAACACACGCACACAAACACACACACCACTCAAAAGTTCTGATGAGTGCAATTCACAAGCGTTGATTATCATCAGTTTAGCTGTCCATGTCTAACCTGATAGCACAATGATGTCAGTTTTCATGAGTGGCCTGTTGCCTAGCAACTCATGTAGCCTGTCTATTGACCAGGGGCCGCACTCACAAAGCATTTCATCTCATTTCATCTCACGCTAATGGTGTGTGTTCACATATAGTCCCTTTTAAAAGAACCGAACTCAGTCCACTAAAAGCATTTCATCTCACCGCTAACGGTGTTCACATATCGTCCCTTTTAAAAGAACCAAATTCAGTCCACTAAAAGGGGACCAGAAAGAGGCCAAAACAAAAGGGACTCAGTTTATTTAGTATTCACATTGTGAGTTCATTTGAAAGTCTCGGATCTCTTTCTGGTGCACTTCAGCTCTGATGGGGCCTCAGACCCTTTCGCTGGGGCTCTCAGACCTTAGGCTGCTGCTTTGGATTATGGGCTCTGTAGTTGCTAGGCTGCTGCTTTGGATTATGGGCTCTGTAGTTGCTAGGCTGCTGCTTTGGATTATGGGCTCTGTAGTTGCTAGGCTGCTGCTTTGGATTATGGGTAGAGGGTGACACGGGAAGCAATTTTCACTCCTGTCCCATCCCGAGCCCGCACAAATATTCCCGTCATATCCCGATCACGTGACAGCCCCCCCCAAAAAAATTCTGTCCCGCAAAATCCCAAGAGAAAGACTCCCGAATCCCGTCCGGCTCCCTATGTTGATGTCTAAAGTTACCCGACTGTTAGGCTACAGTAGCGTGCGGTGACCATACATTTTGGTAGGGCAGAAAGCCTTGTCTAACTTTTCTTTAATAGCCGATCATTTTGGGCTACATTAAAATTACATATTTTACAGGACTTTGCTGTAGGCTATGCTTAAATCATTTCATAGTTAGATGATCTCATCCCATCAGTTAAGTTTGCACCATTCTCATCACGTTAAACCAACGTTAAACCAGCTATTTTTTGTGTTCCGCCAGGGTTATGCGATATTGAGGAATGCGAACCTCGAGGTGCCATGCCACAACATTGCATGACACATTAAACTCAACGAGAATCGCTTTCCCGGAAAGCTCGTGCAATTGAATAGAGCTGTGCTGACACTTTCGCCTGTAACTGTTTCTTTGCATCCATTTTGCCTTAGGGCGTATCGCTGAAGCTGATTGATTGTGAACAGGACAGCTGCTTGTCTTGCTCTGATAGGCTACCAATCAACAACAAACGTTTTGTGGGTTGTAATTGGTTCTCTTTTCTAAAACGAAATGCCTCACGTCTTTGGGCGCACTCACTGCATTGCAGCGTCATTTTTTTTAAGTTGATAATCTCTGGCTTCCCGCCAGCTCCCTTTGATTATTTCCTGTCCCGTCCCAATCACGTTACCAACAGTGAAATTTACTCCCGTGCTGCGGGAAACCTGTGGGAATACCGTGACCCGCGGGAGTCCCGAAAAATTGTCACCCTCTAATTATGGGCTCTGTAGTTGCTAGGCTACTGCTTTGGATTATGGGCTCTGTAGTTGCTAGGCTACTGCTTTGGATTATGGGCTATGTAGTTGCTAGGATATTGGATTAATGGCTATGTAGTTGCTAGGCTACTGCTTTGGATTATGGGCTCTGTAGTTCTTAGAATACTGTTTTGGATTATGGGCTCTGTAGTTGCTAGGCAATTGGATTAATGGCTATGTAGTTGCTAGACTACTGCTTTGGATTATGGGCTCTGTAGTTGCTAGGCTACTGCTTTGGATTATGGGCTCTGTAGTTGCTAGGCTACTGCTTTGGATTATGGGCTCTGTAGCTGCTAGGCTACTGCTGTGGGCTCTGTAGTTGCTAGGACATTGGTGGCTATGTAGGCAGTGATTATGGGCGAGTTCTTGGCCAGCTTCCTCTGTAGTTCTAGGCAATTGGATTAATCATGCTAGGCATCCATGGGCGACTTTTTAATTTGTATTTTTCCAGTGGCTGCATCGCGGCACGGCAGCGGCTGAAACAACCGGCAGAGGTCTCAAGTGAGCAGGGTGTCTCGTAAAAGAAATGGAACTGGAAAACCCTACACAGACTTCACTACAGACTTTAGCAGACTGGTTTACAAATAATTTAATAGCCAGAAATATGCCTGCCCTGCCTAAAAAGAAATATTTGGTTAACGGTGAGTGAATCCGTTTACAGCCGTAGAAGAGCGCATGGGACAAATTAAACATTCTGGTTTTCTCCGAGTGCAAGCGATGATAGACAAACATCATTTGGACAAAATATAGAGCATATTAACCTCCGTTGCTCAGCCAAATGCCTTCCTATTCGTCCTGTTATCGGAGTTACAGGCGATAAAGCGATTTTGATGGTCACAAGTTTACTTCATTAAGCGTTTATTTTTTGATTATTAAGAGTGTTTTTCATTTAAAGGCTTGACTTCGTGCTTATTCAGAAGAGCATTTAGTACTCTCCTCAATCCCAGACGTTCACATTGCATGTTTGTTTGTAATGGATGCAACCGCGAGATACGCTTGTCATAGGCGCCGATACCGTGGGTGCTCCGTCTCTCGGGCACCCTGAAAACATCGAGCACCCCGTGTGACAGCTTACAGTCCGGCTAAATTTACATTCATTTAAAATCAAACATCGCAGTTTATGTTAAATTCAGCATCTCTCATAATGTGATTGAATATGTTGCTGTCAATTCCCTACTCCATATACGAACCACCAATGGGAACGTCTCTCGTATGAAAATTCCTGACACTTCCCACCTGAAGAATTAACGCAAGGCTTTGTCGGGTCTTCAGCCCGAATGTTTAAAATGTATATAGCCCTGAATATCATTTTAAAAGTAGTCTGACAAAACTTATCGTTTTGTGACACAGCTAAACACTGGTACCTCATAGAACGTCTATAACATAGCCTAGGTGGTCACAACTCACAAAAGTAAAGCAGATAGAAAGAACTCACGCAAATCTAGCCTAAATACATCTTTTATTTTTAGTTGATCAACCACAAAGAGTAGCATAGGCCTACTGTGCACAGTGCACTGACGACTGTAGCAGCCCAAGGTAACCAGTTGTTGTAGATGAGAGGCAACCCCTTGTTTCAGATAGCCTGGACAACATGTTACCTGGGTGTTGCTTACGTTATTAATTAATGGTAGCCTACAATAGTTAATTGATTCGCGTAACATATTAGTTGGCTCAAAGAGTAGGGAATCAGAATGGAGAGAGTCGCAGCGTGTGTTGCTTTTGGGGATCGAATCAGTTTAATGCTAGTTTTCAAAACATATATTTTTTACATGTCTTTTGTCCGAGTGACTGTAATGTAGCTTGAAGCGCTCATGGCGTATGAAATGGCGACTTCAAACCGCCTAAAACAACTTGTTTGTGAATGTCTGACAACTGCTGCAGCGCATGCACGCGCAAGGAAACCAGTAGGTGGAGAAACCAGAAGGCACACAACACCGGAACGATTTTAAGGCTATTTCGCATTAAAATAAAATTGCTCAAAAATGAAGTTTGAATATCCCCTCTAAAATAAACACATGTATTCGAATATATTGGAATATCTAGGCTATATTATTTGCGCATTATGTCAGTGACGCGCATCATGTCATCTATTGCTTGACAGGGGGGATCCCAAGCAGCTTTCAGCCATAAGGCATTTCCTAATTCACCCGACACTGATATTCAAAATGTTGAAACTATTTCGGCATAGGCTGGTCCAGATTTGGGTTTGTGAAAAAGAGGACACTTCAGGGGGTAGCCTACCTGTAGGTCGTTGGCACCTTTATTTGCGCCGACGCGTAAGTGCCTGCTTTGCAGGTCCGGCACTCAGCTTCATGTTGATATCGACCGAGACAAAAAAAAATTAATTTGTCAGTGAACTTACACTAAACAAGGAAGTTTGCGTTATTCAGGTGACTGACTGACCAATTAAATGTTTGAGATTACTATCGACCAATGACTGTAGCTAAGGTCAGGCTCTACACCCTACACTTTCCACTCAATGCAAAGCGAACTGTAGGGGGAGGCCGTGACTAGTATGTGAATGAAAGACATAGATATATCTCTGAATGAAAAGAGAGAGCAATGCAAATTCGCTGTAAACATGTTTGAGGCTAGAATAACAAAATCCTGGACGACTTTGAAATTCCGCCCGGACACATTTTTAGGTTTCAAAAAGAAGACATGTCCGGGCAAAAGAGAACGTCTGGTCACCCTAATTAAATGTAATGTTAGTTGTAAACAAACGGGGTACTTGGTGAGGCTTGGACTCCTAACTCACTAAGACCTACTTACTGTAGGCTGCGCAAACCACAGGCCTTTTTTTTTGGGCAAGCCTGCGTTCGAGGCAGGCCTTCTGTTGAAGAATTTTATATAAATCCTGCGCTAACAGTAATCCTCATACCCCCGCTACCACAGCTGTGGATAGTGTGGCATGTTCACGCTTTATGTCTCCTTCTTGCAAACTAGGCCTATAGTCCAACCATTTACGTCTCCAAAAAATAACAACTTGCAAAGATATGCCTTCATATCTTTGGGCTTCATTCAGCATTTTGTTCTTCCACTGGAAATGACTCTTCTACATTTGCTGCCTGCTGCATCCTTTCTGTTTGTATTGTTTAGAAAATGTTTGACGTCTTGAGTTAATGCAATAAACATTGTTTGCTGGTAACCAGCCACAACTAGCCTACAGATTCTTAGCGTCGCATACATTCTCTATTCTCTCCAAAATGTGCCCGTTCTATAGGCTGGCCAAGTCGCGTAATTCTGCGCATAAAGCAGATGTATTTGTTTATTGTACAGAAAAATAAAAATAACCTGTCAAACAGTCAATTGACTACATTGCAGTCAATAAGTAGGGCAAATTCTGAAACCAAAAGCGTGGGTCATAGTTGTCTAAGCCTCTGCTGTGAGGCCAAACCCATGAACAAAGACGCATTGATATCTGCAATAGAGTTGTTTTTGGCAAAACAAGCTCACAGCCGAACGAGTCATAGCACTGATGGGAGAGGCAACCGGCATGTGATCTCCCCACGGGCCAATGGATGTACAAGTTTTCTCCTGTGCCTAAGATATTTAATCCAGTGTTTTGTCAAGTTGCAAAATGCTATTCGTTTTAACAAATTTTTATGATAGTATGAAGTACTTTTTGTATAGGGTACTATCTTAATTGCTTTATACTCAATACTTGACCAATGGCTATTGCATCTGTCTATTGAAAGTGAAAATGCTACAGATTGCTAATGGCCTACAAGCTGATCTGGGGTGCGTTTCCCATACTACGGAGGTTAGCTTTTTACTAACAGGATGCATCGTTCAACTAACCAACATGTAAGCTACGACTGTTTCCCAAAACTGTCGTACTTACATAGTACTGTAAGTTTGGACCATGATAGTTTCCAAACTTCAGTAGTCTGGACTTAATGACGTTTAGTAGCACGTGAATGGGCACCTGCACATACTTCTGTGGCGCATTGCGTTGAGGCCGGCAGATGACAGCCGCCGTTACATAGCAGTTACCAGTCCCCTGTCCAAGAGTTCGAATCTGGGTTAAGATTTTGGTTTGGCTTGGTTTGCGTAAACTAACAAGGACCCCCTCCATGAAAATCAAAGGCTACATATTGTCAGCTGACTCGTCAAAAAGTGCGCACCACCTTATTATTATCTGCAGGTGTGTGACTTTTACTTACGTGCACATGGCTGCAAATTGACTTTTAATTTATGTATTTTCTGCCTTGGGCATTTTAAAATATGGATGTATGGTAGTTAGAAGTGTAAATATCAATTAGAAACCTAAATATATTTATAATTATTAATTTGCAAACAAATAACTGGCGTCAGTGACGTCTTTGACATGAAGATCCCTGGAACTATGCTTCTACTAGCATTCTACCACAGGTCGAGAGGTGTAGTTGTAACTACACAACTTTACGATAGTGGTTGCGAACGTTCGTTGCTACTATGGTTTTGGGAAACACTAACGTAGTGTAACGATGCATTGGACTATGTAAGTTCCAAATATGAATGTAATTCTGTGGCATAAAGCAGATGTATTTGTTTATTGTACAGAAAAATAAAAATGACATCTCAAGCAGTCAATTGACTACATTGCAGTCAAGAAGTAGGGCAAATTAATTTACGAAACCAAAACGTGGGTAATACTGTAGTTGTCTAAGCCTCTATAGCGTAGCCTGTTAAAAACGTCGCAGAAGCCTACCTAAGGCTACAGATTAATTCTGAACAGTTATTTCTCTCCTGGCTCAATTATCACACCACTGTTTTGATTTGCGTAGTTGCGTTACACTGACAATAATGTAGACAGCAAATTTCGATTTTGATTTTCGTTACCACCGTGTAGTCAAGCCTTAAGCCATACCCAAGTAGTCTAAATCGAGGTAAATCGAGCTTTTTCAGAAGGGGCGGCAGGTAGAGCGATGTACAGTGGCAGAGCGACACACAGTGGCTGAAAGTGGTACTAACGGCTCCCACACACAGCTGCGTTCCGTCAACGCATTCCAGTGGGTGTTCCCGACGGTAGCTATGCAAATGACTTGAAGTAAAACCGTAATGTGATTGGTTGGTGCCGTCCGTGATTGGCTTGATTGGCGGTGCCGTCTGTCGGTGCAGCAACAGCTGAACTCCTCAACGCGAAAGCAGGGGAGAAACGCGACCTTGACGGACCCACAATTCAGTTCGGCAACGGATCACGTGAGCCCATTTAAAGTGAATGGGATGCGTCTCCAGCAAAGCGATGCACGCAGCTGTGTGTGGGAGCCGTAAAGCTTCACGCAGCTTCACGTCTCGTAATGCGCGACTGAAGTGGCCATTTGAAAGCGATGCCCACTGTATGTGTGTGTGTATGTGTGTGTGTGTGTGTCACCTCTGTGTTAGTGCTCCTCTCCAGGTGTGTGTGTGTGTCACCTCTGTGTGTGTGCATGTGTGTGTGTGTGTGTGTCACCTCTCTGTCTCCGCTCCTCTCCAGGCCTGTTGGTATGCAGCCCCGGCTACATCAGCCAGCCAACGCACGTCCGCTGAGACGTCAGGGATCCACTCCACAAACCTGCCACACACACACATATCAGAGATCCACTCCACAAACCTGGCACACACACACACCTTACATGAGACATCACACACACACACACACCTTACATGAGACATCACACACACACAAACACACACCTTACATGAGACATCACACACACACACACCTTACATGAGACATCACACACACACCTTACATGAGACATCACACACACACACACACACACCTTACATGAGACATCACACACACACACACACACACACCTTACATGAGACATCACACACACACCTTACATGAGACATCACACACACCTTACACGAGACATCACACACACCTTACATGAGACATCACAAAACACACACACACACACCTTACATGAGACATCACACACACACACACACCTTACATGAGACATCACACACACACCTTACATGAGACATAACACACACTGTCATGATCTTAGCAGACATAAACGTCAAGCTTACTGTTTTCTATGTTTCTCAGCAATTGTTGTGTTAGAGTGCCATCTACTGGGCGAAATGGTCATTTTCCCGGAATGCAGAAATGTGTTCCGCCTACTTCCTGTTCTCTCATGCACGGAAAAGAAGTACGAGTTGCACAGATGTTTTAGTGTCTCGTGAATATTCAGCTACCAGTTTACAGCAATAAGTCGCTTTAATTAGAATTTGGTTCCCTATGAGGGCAATGCCTGTAAGTATTATTTTGTTTGCTACATGTGTGTTAGGTAACTGTGTGACATGCAAATAAGCCATTTTAGTTCATTGATATGGTTTCTTATATCGTAATGGCGGCTAGCATGGTTGAAAGCGATGGTAGCGATGAAGTGTGTTATTTCTGGTTGCAGTCAGTCATATTCTATGTGATTTATATTCATAAATGTATATTCCTAAAAAGGCATAAATGAGCTGAAAGAAATGTATTTCTGTGTTACAGTTTTACAAAATTAATAAAGGAATGGGAGAAACTGAACAAAGGATCGAGCTGCATCGACGTTCTTTGTATCCTATAGCCTAATGTTTAACTTGCTGGATAACTAATGAGCTAAAATTAGTGAGGCCAGTACACACACACACACCTTATATGAGACATCACACACACACACACACACACACCTTACATGAGACATCACACACACACACACACCTTACATGAGACATCACACACACACACACACACACACACACCTTACATGAGACATCACACACACACACACACCTTACATGAGACATCACACACACAACACCTTACATGAGACATCACACACACACCTTACATGAGACATCACACACACACACACACACACCTTACAGTGGGCATCGCTTTCAAATGGCCACTTCAGTCGCGCATTACGAGGCGTGAAGCTTTAGTACCACTTTCAGCCACTGTGCGTCGCTCTGCCACTGTACATCGCTCTGTCAGTAGCCTGACTGCCGCCCCTTCTGAAAAAGCAGGAGGCTAGGCTACCTTTAAACGTAATTGTTACCGAGAGGAATCAGCCTACTGAATTCAATAACAAAATAAATCGTAATTAAACGTTACCTCGATTAAGGCTACTTGGGTATGGCTTAAGGCTTGACTACACGGTGGTAGCGAAAATCAAAATCGAAAAAATATCTTAATTTGCTGTCTATGTTATTGTCAGTGTTGGAGGTAATGCAACTCATAAATCAAAACAGTGTCTTAATTTGCCCTACTTCTTGACTGCAATGTAGTCAATTGACTGTTTTGACATGTCATTTTTATTTTTCTGTACCATAAACAAGAAAAATAAAATTATGCCATAAATTACATTCATATTTGGCTGACTGCAGACCGCCACTTCCCTCCCCATATTCCAAGATTAAGATAGTAGCCTATATACAAAAGCACTTCATACTATCATAAAAAAAAATGTGTTAAAAGCGAATAGCTATTTTGCAATTTGACAAAACACTGGTCCTCATTTTGCGAATCGAGGACGATATGAGCCTGTTGCATTTAGTTAGATGTCGAGTCGCATAATGTTTGAAAACCACTGGCTCGTAATCACAATAATTTAACACCACGACAGTTGGATAGCCTACTTCATCATGTCCCCATGCCTACATTTTTTGTGAGTAGCATAGAGATCGTTAAAAAACAATAAAGTATGGCTCTCCGTTTTGTGACATCGAAAACTTATATTTTTATTAGACTACCGTCGAAGATGCTGACTTGCAAAAGCCTCGGGGATAACACGTTATCTCCACTATCATCAGTCATGCCCCTTGATCAAAGTGGGGAATGAAATAAAAAGTTTGAGAACCACTGGCTTAACAAGTTACCTGCAGTCAGAACACAGAATCTGTTGCAATATTCTGATGATCGGCGATGATATCGGCAAATGTTTGTTTTCCAAAGTAAAATTTCACTTCACCATGCACCTTCGACAATGAATAGCTCATTACACTTGTTACTGTTAAATGTAGGCCTACCTGGTATCATTACAAACATTATTCTGTGTCCTAAAACTGGCATATTTTTATGGCATTGTGTCATGTAAGTTAGTTGCAAAATCTAGAGAAATGTGTGAGGTGGTCAGCGGGGACAATTGAGACACACATTGGATTGTGTTATTACTTGAACATTCCACACTATCCACAGCTGTGGTAGGCCTATCAGGGGCAGGAGGATTACTGTTAGCGCAGGCTTTATATAAAATTCTTCAACAGAAGGCCTCGAATGTTGTCTTGTTTGTGGGGCGCAGCTTCCTTCTGTAATCTCGGCTTCATTGAAAATGAGGGCTTCCCTCAATGACCCTCCGAGAATAAATAAAGGTTGAATGAATGAATGAATGAATGAATGAATGCCCAAAATAAAGGCCTGTGGTTTCTTTGGCATACAGTAAATATCAGACCAGCCAGAATGTGCTTTATGATGCTTTTACGAGCAAGATGTTTTTTTTTGGTACCTACGCACACTGCATGTTCTTAAATAACAATGATCATCAGTAATATTGACCATTAATTTGGGTAAATGGGCAAAAGCGTGACCACCTTGATTGGCTGATGATTATGTGCTGGCATGATTCCAAACACCTCCCTTACGATGATGAGTGACAGGTGACAGGTCTCAGAATGCGTGTGCTACACAAGGACAGAAGATGATGAATAACTGGGGCCGTAGGCTATTCACAAAGGCTTTTATCTTACTACTAGGAGTAGGCTACTCCTAAATATCGCTTAAAGATTTTAGCTTGGAGTTTTCTCCTAAAGTTATTCACAAAGCCTTTCAGACAACTCCTAAACTAGGAGTGAGTCTTAAATGGCTATGGATGGCGTCATTACTCATGCACAAGCTTGACTGAAGTGACCACCTTGATTGGCTGGCGATTGTAACGCGGGAATTCCAAACACCTCTCTTCAGATGATGAGTGACAGGTGACAGGTCGGAGAATGCATGCGCTACACAAGTAGTCTGAGAAGGACGGAAGATTATTAATAACTGAATAAAAGGCCTAGCCTAAATGAATAAAGAGTAAGGCAAAACAAATAGCCTAGTAGCCTAATGAAACATAGGCCCTATGGATTGATGTAATAGCCTACCTTTGCAACATTATTAAATTAATCTGTCACCATATGCCTAGGGCTACGTTTGCAAAGAGGAGAACATTTTAATTTGATTCACAATGAAACGTTACATTTCATTTACATGTTAACAATGAGTAGTTTTGGTTGTTGTTGGTGGCGTTATTGCATCCCTTTTATGAATGCAAAATTGTTCCCTCGATTGGAAGCTCCTGTTAGCATAGACTCGCATTTCAAAACATCATAGCGTAAAAAAATGCCACAAAAAAGCTGTTTATGAATAGGTCTTAGTGAGTTAGGAGTCCTCTCGACTTAAGCTGTCCCAGACTTAGGTGCTACTTTTAGGTCTAAAATGCTTAGTGAATTACTTTTTTTGTGAAAAATTAGGAGTCCTAAAGTTAATTAGAAAGCGCCCATTATTTTTAGGAGTTGCTCTAAATTCGCCAGTTAGAACTACTTTATAGCCTTAAAATTCTTTGTGAATTTGGTGGCGTTATTGCATCCCTTTTATGAATGCAAAATTGTTCCCTCGCGATTGGAAGCTCCTGTTGCGCATAGGCTACGCATTTCAAAAAAACATCATAGCGTAAAATGCCACAAAAAGCTGTTTATGAATAGGTCTTAGTGAGTTAGGAGTCCTCTCGACTTAAGCTGTCCCAGACTTAGGTGCTACTTTTAGGTCTAAAATGCTTAGGTGAATTACTTTTGTGAAAAATTAGGAGTCCTAAAGTTAGGAGTGAAAGCGCCCATTATTTTTAGGAGTTGCTCCTAAATTAAGCCAGTTAGGAGCTACTTTATAGCCTTAAAATTCTTTGTGAATCTGCCCTTAATAAAAGGCCTAGCCTAAATGAATCAACAGCCTAGTAGCCTAATGAAACATGCAGTTGATGTAGTATCTTTGTAACATTATTAAATTATTCTGTTACTATGCCTACGTTTGCAATAGAGAACATTTTAATTTGATTCACAATAATGTTACATTTAATTTACATGTTGACAATGATTAGCCTAGTTTTGGTTGTTGTTGGCGGCGTTATTGCATGTTAGTTATGCCTACAATGCAAAATTGCTTCCTCACGATTGGAAGCTCCTGTAGCTGCATAGGATTTCAAAAACACGGCCAAATGCATGGGTTTGTGAATAGGTCTGTGTCCTCTTGAGTCCTCTTGACTTCTTTTAGCTGTGCTATGAGGGCATGTACTAAATGGTGCTATGAGGGCATGTACTAAATGGTGCTATGAGGGCATGTACTAAAGCTGTGCTATGGGGACATGTACTAAGCGGTGCTATAAGGGCATGTACTAAGCTGTGCTATGAGGGCATGTACTAGGCGGTGCTATGGGGACATGTACTAAGCTGTGCTATGAGGGCATGTACTAAAGCTGTGCTATGAGGGCATGTACTAAGCGGTGCTATGAGGGCATGTACTAAATGGTGCTATGAGGGCATGTACTAAAGCTGTGCATGTACTAAATGGTGCTATGAGGGCATGTACTAAAGCTGTGCTATGAGGGCATGTACTAAATGGTGCTATGAGGGCATGTACTAAATGGTGCTATGAGGGCATGTACTAAAGCTGTGCTATGGGGACATGTGCTAAAGCTGTGCTATGAGGGCATGTACTAAAGCTGTGCTATGGGGACATGTACTAAGCGGTGCTATGAGGGCATGTACTAAAGCTGTGCTATGAGGGCATGTACTAAATGGTGCTATGAGGGCATGTACTAAATGGTGCTATGAGGGCATGTACTAAAGCTGTGCTATGGGGACATGTACTAAAAGCGGTGCTATGAGGGGCATGTACTAAAGCTGCTATGAGGGCTATGCTATGAGGGCATGTACTAAATGGTGCTATGAGGGCATGTACTAAAGCTGTGCTATGGGGGCATGTACTAAATGGTGCTATGAGGGCATGTACTAAATGGTTCTATGAGGGCATGTACTAAATGGTGCTATGAGGGCATGTACTAAAGCTGTGCTATGGGGACATGTACTAAAGCTGTGCTATGAGGGCATGTACTAAAGCTGTGCTATGGGGACATGTACTAAGCGGTGCTATGAGGGCATGTACTAAGCTGTGCTATGAGGGCATGTACTAAATGGTGCTATGAGGGCATGTACTAAATGGTGCTATGAGGGCATGTACTAAGCGGTGCTATGAGGGCATGTACTAAAGCTGTGCTATGAGGGCATGTACTAAATGGTGCTATGAGGGCATGTACTAAATGGTGCTATGAGGGCATGTACTAAATGGTGCTATGAGGACATGTACTAAATGGTGCTATGAGGGCATGTACTAAAGCTGTGCTATGGGGACATGTACTAAAGCTGTGCTATGAGGGCATGTACTAAAGCTGTGCTATGGGGACATGTACTAAAGCTGTGCTATGAGGGCATGTACTAAATGGTGCTATGGGGGCATGTACTAAAGCTGTGCTATGGGGACATGTACTAAGCGGTGCTATGAGGGCATGTACTAAAGCTGTGCTATGAGGGCATGTACTACATGGTGCTATGAGGGCATGTACTAAAGCTGTGCTATGGGGACATGTACTAAAGCTGTGCTATGAGGGCATGTACTAAAGCTGTGCTATGAGGGCATGTACTAAAGCGGTGCTATGGGGACATGTACTAAAGCTGTGCTATGAGGGCATGTACTAAACGGTGCCTTTGTGCCTCCTAACAGACTAAATATCATGACAAGTGCTGTGCAACATGATCAGGGTCCTTACATGACACCACTGTGTGTGTGTTCAACCCAGTAATTGTGAAGAAACCGTATAAATCACGTGTTTGTAGTCTAGGCTGTGTGTGTGTGTTCAACCCAGTAATTGTGAAGAAACCGTATAAATCACGTGTTTGTAGTCTAAGGTGTGTGTGTGTTCAACCCAGTAATTGTGAAGAAACAGGAGTACAGGAGGATAAATCACGTGTTTGCAGCTTAGACCGTCAGTCTACCTGTTTCCCTCAATTGCTTCCTGTAACAAAAAGTCAAAATGATCATTCAACAGAGTGCTAGGTAAATTGCTTCATACTAAAAGCCAATACCAAATAGATTTTTTTATCTTAATATAACATTAATAATAACACTTATTTTTTGCAGTGCACACAGTGAATTTGAACTCCTACACTCAGGGAGGCATTTTAGAGTACCAACAGCAAATAGAAACATACACACACACACACACTCACACATACATATGAGACATCACACACACACACTCACCCTCAGGGAAGCGTTTTAGAGTACCAACAGCAAATAGAAACATACACACACACACACACGCATATACATATATATACATATGAGACATGACATCACACACACACACACACACCCTCAAGGAGGCGTTTTGCAATAGAACACTATCGGTGGGATAGGGTAGTGCAATAGAACACTATTGATGGGATAGGGTGCAATAGAACACTATGGGTGGGATAGGGTAGTGCAATAGAACACTACGGATGGGATAGGGTAGTGCAATATAACACTATGGGTGGGATAGGATAGTGCAATAGAACACTATGGATGGGATGGGCAGTGTGTACTAACCTCTGTGCTGCTGAATACAGACTGGATGGGCAGTGTGTACTAACCTCTGTGCTGCTGAATACACAGACTGGATGGGCAGTGTGTACTAACCTCTGTGCTGCTGAATACACAGACTGGATGGGCAGTGTGTACTAACCTCTGTGCTGCTGAATACACAGACTGGATGAGCAGTGTGTACTAACCTCTGTGCTGCTGGATAGTGTACTAACCTCTGGGCTGCTGGGTACACAGACTGGATGAGCAGTGTGTACTAACCTCTGGGCTGCTGAGTACGCAGACTGGATAGTGTACTAACCTCTGGGCTGCTGAGTACGCAGACTGGATGGGCAGTGTGTACTAACCTCTGGGCTGCTGAGTACGCAGACTGGATGGGCAGTGTGCACTAACCTCTGGGCTGCTGAGTACGCAGACTGGATGGGCAGTGTGCACTAACCTCTGGGCTGCTGAGTACGCAGACTGGATGGGCAGTGTGCAGGGCAGCAGCATGTAGGAGGCCATCCGCAGGGGCAGCAGGTCGGACATCTGCGCATACAAACCCCGCCTTCCTCTGCATGCATCACAGAACACTGCACACACACACACACACACACACGGTGAGAGAAACACACATAGAAACACACATACACACACACACACACACACACACACACAGTGAGAGAGACACACACACAGAGACACACACACACACACATTGTGAGAGAGACACACACACACACACTATACACTAACACAGGATCAACATGAGAGATTGCAATGGCTTTCTGGGTGTAAACTGTTGTAAACCAGCCTGGATGTTCATCATGGAGGTACCACAGCAGCAGCAAACACAACTTACACACGCACACACACACACACACTCGCACACACATACACACACTCAGATAAAGCTCTCACACACACACTCAGATAAAGCTCTCTCACACACACACATACACACACACTCAGATAAAGCTCTCTCTCACACACACACTCGCACACATCAGATAAAGCTCTCACACACACACTAGCACTCGCACACACACACTCACACACACTCAGATAAAGCTCTCTCACACACACACTCAGATAAAGCTCTCTCTCACACACACACACTCGCACACACTCAGATGAAGCTCTCTCACACACACACACACACTAGCACTCACACACGTGACTAAAGATGTGGGTTTGGATCCAGGAACAGGTAAGTTAATTTAAAAAACGTTATCCTATCTGCAGTGTCCCCATAAATTCATGTTAGCATGGTTGTGACGTTAGCGCTGACTAAGTAGCCTAGGCTACCCTTGTGCTAGTGGCTATACCCACATAGATCAAGGCCTAACGTTAGACATTTTTCATTGAAAACTCTGCAAGATCTCCACTAGTGATAACGTTGTGATCAAGCAAGTTGGAGCAAGCTGTGTGAAATAATTTCAGAAATCAGGTTTTAGAATTAAATCTGCAGTTTTATACGAGAGAGACGACACAGTATCTGTAAAGCCATTTAAATAACCACAGTGTATGATATTTTACTGTACAAATGCATAGACTTTGACTAGGAGAAAAAGCTAGCAGCAGCAACATGGAAGCACAGTAGTTCTGGTACCCAGTGCTGCGTTTTTGTTATTCAATGTCAAACACATTGTGGGCCCTATCATGACATTCTAAAGTGCATCGTCACTCGTCAAAAGTCTATTCAAATTTAGTAGGATGTCCAGTTCACATTGGGAGGGGTTTCTTTATCAAACGTGGAGCGCATGGCGCAACAAGGTGTTCCTAGGTTTTTTAATTAGTCATATGGGTGTGTTTGGGGCGTAACATCATTTAAACCAATAAGAATGACATCTGTCGTTCCCTTTAACGGCGCAAAGCGTGATATGTCAAATAAATGGGCAGCCGTGGCCCACTGGTTAGCACTCTGGACTTGTAACCGGAGGGTTGCTGGTTGAGCCCGACCAGTGGGCTTGAGCAAGGCACCTGAGCAAGGCACCTAACCCCTCACTGCTCCCCGGCGCCGCCCGTTGAAGCAGGCAGCTCACTGCGCCCGGGATTAGTGTGTGCTTCACCTCACTGTGTGTTCACTGTGTGCTGTTTGTGTTTCACTAATTCACCAATTGGGTTAAATGCAGAGACCAAATTTCCCTCACGGGATCAAAAAAGTATATATACTTATACTTACTAAATGCATCGGTATTTTGGCATTCAGCGGCGCATTTGAAGGAGGCTGGTTGCGAGACCCTATGGAATAGTCATTCCACTAAACCATGCTTTACTAAAACTTAGCATAGCCTTCACGCATTTGCACTCGTCTATTATTTGAACTCATTGGCAAAGTGCAACTAACTTCACCAAGGAGTCAGTCAACGACAAGACGCAGTTATATGCAGTTACTTTCACTATTGACTGACAATGGGTTACCATCGAAAACATAGGCTGAAAAAAGCAACACTTACCCTAATATTGCTCAAATGACTGAATAAAACAACATTTATCCTGCAGGAGTTGCTTATATCTCGTGACAGTGCGTCTTCAGCTGTGCTCCATACGTGTCTCTCGCCTCTCCCCTAATCACTTTTAACCGTCATTACCAATTTGCAAATGATGGTGAATAACTACTCATTATGAGATGTACAGTATTTCGTAATATCTTTATTCTAATTATGTTTCCCATTGTAATCGTGCAATTTGTAATGTTTTGCATGGACGTGCGCTGGTGTGCGTTCATGAATGATAGAATGATGGTGCGTGCACCTGCCAATATGACTGTTGACCTGTGCTCTTAAAATAGCATATGAACAACTCGCCATTGACTTCTGACCAGGTTTAGGTGGTGTACGATAGCGATTTTTAGACAACGCGCCAGGCCCCTCCCTAGGTTATTAACTGCCACACCCCTGGGCACAATGTTTAAAAAACTAGATGTACCGCATAGCGGTACAAAATATGACCGCCGCTCAGTCCTGTACATCCGTTCCGCGAAAATAAACCACACTTCAATTTGTCTCCATATTTTACTCCATCCCCCACTCTTGAAACTTTTGTGTATGCTTGTTTGGCATGCCTGTGTGTGTGCGCGGCTGCACAGAAAGTAGCCTACTGGCGCTGAAAAGGTGAATAGATTGTAGAATAGCCAAAGAAGTTGTAGCATTGTTATAAAACCTTTAAAATCTCTAAACAATCACAAGTAGGGCAGTTCATCACAGTTCATCTATTGCAACTGGATTGATGAAAGGTCACTTACACCTGTAGGCTACATTGTATTTGGGAAAAGCAAAAGGTATCAGCATAATGTTATATTTGTATTTATTTATTTATTTATTAATTTATTTATTAGGGCTGTCAAAATAACTGATTAATTTCGATTAATTAATTTGAGAAAAAATAACTGATTAAAATAAATAGTGCAGATTAATCGATTCCGTATGACCTTTGACCCCGAGCCATTATAGTCAGTAAAAATTAGACTGTAAAATGAAGGAGAGAGAAGAAAACGTGCTGCCTGGATCATTGATTGGAACATTTACTTTTGGAGCCTACATTGGAACATTTACTTTTAAAAAACGGCCTCATAAAGAGACGTGTCGATGACGTATTGATGAGCGTACATTGCAACCGGCCAAGCAGCAGCATTAAATAACCGGCGCACACTTGATATAAGGTTGATTTTCTCCAGACTGGAATGCTCAAAAATGCTAAAAATGTACCACCCCCCTTGCGATCCGGGTTCCCTGAAGTGGCTCCTGATTAAATATCTTGCTCCGCCTTAACAATCTTTGGTCCACATCCTCAGCAAATTGTCTCTCTGGTCAGGCTACTGTTGTGTATGGAAGGCCAACAGGGACAAAAATAGGCTACTCTGCTGCATTGCACTGGTCTGTTTCTTAGTGACTGCAGTTCAGGAGACGGGATGTTAGTTGCAATGCTGTCAGTTTTGTCTGCAGGGCTGTAGCCTACTAATGTCATTAACCCATAATATTTCCGATGCACCTGAAGGCCATAGATTAATCTTATTTTCATTATCTCATGTATGGCTGATCATTATTGTCTGTCATTGTCTGTTACTATCATTGGTTAAATGTGTCTACATAATATGTAGGCCCATACATTGTTATGATTTAACTAATGGCAACGTAAATGTATCATGGCTGTTTATTTGCCTGCGTGCTAGGTCCTTTCGAAAATGCTATGTCTCATCTCTAACCACTCCATTCCTCCTTGTAGGTCTTCAGGCTGTAAGGATCTAGAACAAGAGCTTTCCTCAAACTCTTCTCTGCCAAAAGAGCAACACCTCTAGCAGGCACAAAGTCTCCTTCAGGCCAATACCGCACTCTCTCGGATGTTTTTTCCACACAATGCACTTTGCTTGTCGTCATTCGTAATCCCCCATTACGTCATGGCAGCCGCAAGCACAGGGATGACATTCCTTCCCAGTTCTTCATTACTTAACATCTTAATCTTTCAATTTCAGGAGCAGCTCATCTTCGTTTAATGTAAATGCTTCTCTCTCTAATTGAAGGGTATGCATCTGTCAGCAATGGAGTAGGCTACTGTCCCCTAACTCACTGTAATTATCTACTTCATGCATGGATGCGGGGCTGGTTCTCGTAGGCTATAGCGAAAACGTCCATCGAGGGACATTGCTTTGGTTCATATTTAATCTTACTTCATCCAGGTCATGTGGTGTCAACTTACCTCCTTATCTAAACTATATCTAACCCTGTACTCTTCATGTCTTTATCCCACCACAGTAGGAGCAGCAGCATTAGTGAACTTGCACTGTTAAATCATTACATTTTGCAATTCACTCTTGAATATCCATATGTCCCCCAATCTCAATCACATAATTCTCAATTGTCATATAATCAAATCAATCAGTCAATTAATTCTCAATCAGCAATTATTAGGCTACATCACCAATTCACTCTAACTATTTACTTCTTTACAAGGACTGTGGTGCTGGTTCGTATATTCTAAACACCCATTTACTTTCGGCTCTGGAGCAGTGCTTTGTTTCACATTTAATCTTATTTCACTCTGTCAGCATGATAATTACTCTTTTATCTCTTGTCTTTAAGTTATATGCTAAACCATCCTCAGCGACCATCCATAAGTGCCAGTATACTCCAGCTATGTATCTGTTGATTGTATTTTGTCTTGTTTTAAGTTATGTTGTGTCCTTAGGTCTGCTGCTGGTTAGTTAACCCTGGCTTCTCAAAGGTCTCGCTAAATCCACTCTTTCGCCTGTCTTTAACCCCTCACTTATTACGTCTTTTGGTGTCAAAATTACACGAACGCTCTCTTTTCACTCCCTATATCAATTCACTCCTCGAAGCCGTGTTCCTCATGGCTCTCTTTGGGTTTTATGCGCTCCGGGGATTTTGCTCCAACAACCAGGTTTTTAACCCTTCTCAGGATCTGGCTTTCTCAGCCATCCTCTTCTCCCACTTCTATAGTGCACTGTATTTCTGAAACATTCTTAAATAGACACCTCAGGTTCTGGTGTCTGGTGTTTAGAGTTTCTAAAGTAGTAACTCTTTCTGTCCCTATACTTCTATGATCAACTATCTTAAACTTCGCCCACAAACTTATCCTAATGCACCTCTCTTTCTTCTACCTACTGGGTTCTCTATGTCTAAACAACGGTTCAGAATCCACTTGTCTAGTGGTTGGTAGTTGTGGGCTCTCAACCTCCCACTACACTGGCCATTTCTTTTGCATGGGTGCTGCAACATCAGCAGCCGCTCTAGGATTACCTGCATCCTCAATCAAGTTGCTCGGAAGATGGTCTTCGGCTTACGAGTCCTATAAGACCTCAGGATAAAGCCCTTCTAGCTGCGCAAATAGCTCTCGCAAGTGTCAATTAAGGTAAGCTACCTTGCAAAGGTCTGGGGGTGGTTAATCGGCTCAGCTTAAGCATTATTTTAATTATGATGGACCCGAGCCACTCTTCTCCAGTCACTACGCACAGCCGGCACTTTAGGCACAGAATAAAGTGTTAATAAAACCTCGGGTAATCTCACATCACAACAGTTAATGTCTTTTATATCCCACAACACTTCACTCATCATATACATACGCCTTCGACTCGACAGTCATTTCGAATCGCAATCATCATCGAGCTCGATCGTTATCGAACCGAGCGATCATTAAGCACTTTTCCTCGGGGATTTGCACCACATTGCATTACATTCTTGCCGTGCAAGAACCGAGCTTACGCAAGCTCTGAGCTTATGCAAGCTCCTCGACGCTGCAACCGCTGCATAGTCCAATGCTGGTCATTTTCTTCTTTTCACCAGAGAGAGCTCAAGCTCTGTTTCTCAATACCTTTTCTCTCTGAACTTATTACCCATGGACAATGCCTATTTCATGTTTTCCTGTCTTGTTTAGCCAACTTTACCTATGCTGCTCATCTTATTTTCGGGGGCCTTTCCAAGAGCAAGGTACAAAAGCATTCAGCAGCAGGGACTTCACATTGCACGTGACATGCACTTTGCCTGCTGCTCTCACACACCCACCTTCAGATACACACACATACATATATATAATATATATATATATATGTGTGTGAGCATGTGTGTGAGTGTGTGTGTCTGAGTGTGTATATCTGTGTGTGTGTGTGTGAGTGTGTATCTGTGTGTGTGTGTGTATATCTCTGTATGTGTGAGTGTGTATGTCTGTGTTTGTGTCTGTGTGTTGTTTATTTACCAGGAGCTTCGGCTCGTTAAAATAGAACCCTGAATGTGTATGTCTGTGCGTGCGTGTATATTGTCTGTGTGTGTATCTGCATGGGGTGTGAGAGTTAGTGTGCAGTATTTTAACGAGCCGAAGCTCCTGGTAAATAAACAATGTTTACATATTTTTTATATTTATTATTGCCATTGGTCTCAGTGTTCATATCAGTTTAAAAAAAATCCTAATAATAAACTCACTTTACTCACCTAGTAATAAAACTCACTTTTTCATCTACTTTTCTACATTTTTAAAAAAAAATAATTATTGATTACTTCAAAGGGTTGCTAATAACACATGATTTGCATATTTGCATGTCTGGGAAAAATTTGGGCTTAAATGGGTTCATATTACTCATCTCTTCGTTTCTGGTGCCTGTACTGGCTTGGTCGCATTTGTGCAGGTCATAATCTTCTTTAACTGCAAGGGCTATTCCTTCTGCACTAACCTGAGCTTCTGCAACTGCGAGCTCATTGTCCCCGAGCATTTGCAACTGCAAGCTCTATCCTGCTGCACTAACCCTGAGCATCAGCAACTGCGAGCTCTAGTCTGCTGCACGGTGTCTGAGCATCTGCAACTGCAGGCTCTATCCTGCTGCACTAACACTGAGCATCTGCAACTGCGAGCTCTAGTCTACTGCACGGTGCCTGAGCATCTGCAACTGCAGGCTCTATCCTGCTGCACTAACCCTGAGCATCTGCAACTGCGAGCTCTAGTCTGCTGCACGGTGCCTGAGCATCTGCAACTGCAGGCTCTATCCTGCTGCACTAACCCTGAGCATCTGCAACTGCAGGCTCTATCCCCTGCACTGACTGAGCATCTGTAACTGCAAGGTAATCGCCCTGCACGTTGTTAGTTAACCCTTGAGCTAAGCTTCTGCAAGCACTAGTCACTCAAGCAGTCTTGTTCAATGGGTTGAACATCTGCAAGCTCGATTCCCTTCCATAACTTTAAACACAGGTGACTGAATCATCACAGGTGACTGAATCATCATTATAATCATCATCCTCATCAAATCATCAGTTTATTTTATTAGTAGTATATTCTTCATGTGTCTCTGCTGTCTGTCTTGCTTTTTCTGATTCATCTCCCGAGTTCAACTGGATAATAGAACATGCTTGTTTAATATTGTTATGCTCTATTTCAGAGAGGATGACCATCTTCATTTCTTTATCTTCATTTCTCTCATACCGGCAGGATCTGCAGGGGTCTGCACACTCGGTGACCTGGACCAAGGACGGGGCCTATGCCAAAGACTGTCTTATTGTTGCTTATGCTTTTGTATATCCTTCGATGGATTAAAATGTGTGTTATCTTTCATTGTACCTTCCTGAGTCTTTCTGATAGAAATAAAATTCACGCAGCTCCATGAGTCAAGGAAAGCGCGAATGAAGTAGCCACTTCTAAATGGGACCCACTACACAGTAGCTTAAGGTGTTTTGCTAAAGCAGCCATAATGAAATGAAGGTGTCATTGTTTGGATACTTCACACACACGTGCTTTTTAATTTCACAGACTACAACTACCAAGCTGGAATCAAAGCACATCGATTCCCCTACACCAGTGTTTTTCAACCTTTTTTGTGCCACGGCACACTTTTGACACTTAAAATGTCCCACGGCACACTAACATCCTGTGTGAAGAAAAAATAAACATACCATAGCCTAAAATTTCAAATAATACACAGATATGGCCTTATTATTATTATTTAATTGTTGTTATGAACTGGATATGGGATGATTCTGTGAATACTGGATATGGGGCCCCTGTTGTACAATGCCTGCATACCACAAATAGTGCAATCACACAATGAATGAGAGCATGTGGTTATAAATTCTTTGATGCAACAGTTGCTTTTCTGGACCAGTGAGTGACATTTGGATAATTTTCTGCGGCACACCTGATGATCTCTCACGGCACACTAGTGTGCCCCGGCACAGTGGTTGAAAAACACTGCACTACACAGTAGCTTAAGGTGTCGCTAAAGCAGCCATAATGAAATGAAGGTGTCATTGTTTGAATACTTCACACACACATGACAGTCGAAAGATACAATTACAGTGCTGCTATCAATTTGCTTGGTATAACCGCATTTATAGTTTTCTACAAATGCAATCAATCAAATTGGCCTCCATCACTCAACCAACGCTAACGCTAACATTATTGTACCTAGGTCCTTATTGATATTATAAGATTAACGTACCTGCAGTAAAAACCAAGCATGTCCGATAAACATTCTCAGATTTATTTCGGCTTCAAGAAGAAATGGGAATTACATTTCATGTGAACATCGTCCTATCCTTATTAGACGTTCTCTGCGGTAAACTACAGTCCTTGTAGGAAGCGTCCATTGTTTTTCCAACCCACTTTTAACTTCCAACAAAATTACGTCTCACTGCAACGATGCGCCATCTAGTGGACAAACGACTATGTATCGCCAATACTGGAAATGCAGCCATGATGATGATGATGAATATTTTTGGCATTCTTTTAATCCTACTGAATTTGTAATTATGTATCGGCCGTTCTAATTCCGATAGTATGTGCGTGCCTGTGTGTGTGTGCATGTGTATATGTGTGCACCGCCTTCTCCAGGCCAATGAGTGTACAGTCACTAAATGTACACATAACCTAATTTGTTTTAGACCCCCCCATGGATGAAATTCTACGAAACTTGGCATACCCCCAGAGAATGCCAGGTCAATCATACACATAAAATTTGGTGCAGTTCTGAACATCTTAACTGAAGATAGGGGCGATTAAAGCAGAATAATATTGCATTTTCATTTTTTACCGGGGGGTGCAAGCTTGGTAGTTGTAGTCTGTGAAATTAAAAAGCACCTGTGTGTGAAATATCCAAACAATGACCCCTTCATTTCATTATGGCTGCTTTACCAACACACCTTAAGCTACTGTGTAGTGGGTCCCATTTAGAAGTGGCAACTTCATTCGCGCTTTCCTTGACTCATGGAGCTGCGTGAATTTTATTAAAATTTTTCGCCACGATATGGCAATTTAAGTCCGCTTGATACTGTAAGGCGTAAGCCATTGGTTTCCAAAGGAGATTTTATTTGTGTCGCCAGCATAGCCTATTGACAATTTATGTTGTAAATAGGCCTACCTGTAGCTTAGGGAAGCTAACAGCTTTCTATTAGGATCTAGTTTGTTAGTTACAGTTTTGTCATAACTCCCTGATGAATTTTTGCATTTAGAATAGCCAGAGCGTGGATATCTCAATCGGAAAATTAAACAATATCGGGTGCCTATGGACTAGGCTGGGTGAACCCAGCCTGATCTGCCCGCTATTTATTTTTTGATTTCTTAAAATATTGACCTTGGTCTGGTGAAAGCCAGACTAGCCATGGACCTCAGTTACACAATGCAAGGGAACATGAATCAGCCTATATTTGCACGAACAAATTTGCTGGCTAGCTGGCTGAGTTGCAAGCATCTGACTGGATGATGATGTTAAGCCCGTGTGAAAAGAAGATTGCCCGAAGTTGAATCTTATTAATGCTTTCTTTTTGTAGACCTTCTGCCCCAAACCATCCTACCTTCCTAAAGGATGTGATATTGTTGCCAAGCCCATCTTGGGACCAAGTGTGTAAACATAAAACACGGAGAAAACTACATGATAGAGGGTTCATATTGAATGCATTTGAAATGCACAAGTCCTGGGACAGCAGGACTGTCAACATGGAGATAAAGCAAGCTTTTGAAGAGAAAATTGCTATGGATTCAAGGTACTGTTACGGGAATTTCAATATAATGCACATCATAAGTTATTTAATTTATGTGCTTTAGTAAACTCATTTTCATAATTGTCAACTCATATTTTCCTTATTGTTACAGTATCGAACTGTTGATGGCTTGTGGTTGCAAAATTGAACTTAGTGGCCTTATTATACACAAGATCTTAAAGTCCAAGGCTGTATATGTGGGGCCATACACAGATCTCCCATGTAAGGTAAGGTACCTACCAACGTCGAACTGTTTCAGATAGAACTTCAACACAACTGTGAAGAAGGACACTAATGATTTTATTTATTTATTTTTGCAGAATATGATAGTTCACAGGTTGTCAAAATATGAAGGAGTTGGTCTCAGTTTTCATGCAGTGCTCTAGAGTTAACCTCTTTCGTCGCACACGCAACCAAAAATCTGCAAAGTGTGACTAAAAACTTTCTTTGTTTGTACCGGTGCCCCTTAAATTTTGCCTTGATCATCACATCTTAAATGCCCTTTCCCCCTTATGTCAAATAACTCCATGTTAAACATTGAACCGATTCAGACAACCACACAGAGGGACAGGGAGTACCTAGGACAGAGCCATACCACAACAGATAAATGATTGTACACATGTTCTCTTTGTAATGTGAATGTAGGCATGAGGTTGTCATACTTTCGCAGTGTACTTATCGGCAATCTTTTCTAATTATTTCTGTTGTGTTTTAGTTGGACAGCACAGACTCCGAGGACAGTATCATGGAGTTGGATGAAGATAACAATATGTCAGCATCATATGACCTCAGAACTACTTCTGCCAGTCATGGCAGCAGATGCCAAAATGCATCTATTAGGCAGGTTTGTGTTGCAAGAAGGGCTACAGCCAACCAGCCCCCACCACAAGTGACCATTGACTTGTGATAAAACTCAGTGAGCCAGTCACCACTAGTCAGTGACGACTATGATGCCTACCAATCATGTCAGACCTGTCCTCTGATGAGGAAGTTAACTATATTGGCCAGTCTTGAGAGTCATCCGTAAGTGATTGGTTAATATGACATTGTTTGAAAAAATGAAGTTTGTGCTATTTAAGTTGCTGTGGTTTGTTTTATGCAAACAGCTGAAAGTACTGTACATGTAAAATACATCAATCACAAAGTATAATCTCATTTTCGTATGTTCTCTGAATTCTAATTTTTAACAGGATGTCTGAACACGACACATCTGCACAGGAGGTGCTCCGCAGCCTCCAAAATCAATAGCAATCAAAGATGCAGATTCAACATAAACCGATCCGCTGTGCTTGATGGTGCTGTGAGAGGTTTCAAGAGACTGTCCTACAATCCGACATTTCAGATGTTAGCAGGTTGCAGGCAGCGTCTCACACGCCAGCACAGCGCCTCACACGCCAGCGATGTATTCTAAGGCCTGACCAATGAGGTCAAGATGTTATACAATGCCTCATGAGACATTGCTGTATAGCTGAGGGGACCAATTTGTAGCTGCTGTCTGTGACGGTACAGTGTCCTCCTGCTGATTCCAAAGCATACAGCTATTTGTTCCCAATTCATGCCAAAACCCAAACAGTAGGCAATTTGTTGATGTTGTATATTGTATGGAGGGCGACCAGGATGACTGGTTCTGACAGTTGGTACTCCTAAGGTCAACATGTTCCTTCCCACTGACCTTGACTTTTGATAGGAATTGATGATGTATTGAAAACATGCATGCAGCGCCTCCAGGCCGCCAAAGCCTCCCTGATTCTCACCCTCTTCAATTTGCTGGTTAATCGAGAGCAAGACAGATTGTCTGAGAATAACCATTAAGCTCAGAAAATAATCTTTCCAAAATGACGGTGTCATGTCCCAAATTGTCAGTTTCCCTCACAATTTTCTGAACACAGCAGTGTATCAGTGAAAAAGATAGCAATGTTTTTCCTAATTAACATTTACTTCCACAAACAGAAACTGACCTTGAAAAAGAAAATAAATAAGAAGAAATACCACTGACATTTTTGGTCCAACAAGGTTGTTTTTGTCCTTAATTTAAATGTTTCTTGTTCCTCTGAGTTGGTCCTAGCTGTACTTTCAAAGCAGCCAGCCCACCAAATAATGATAATTCAAAATGGCCCCTTTAGCCAATGAGGAAGTGAGAATTTAATCTGTCTTCCTGTTTGATCAAACCAACTTCCTTTTCAACTATACTCTCACACACACATCACTAAACTCTCTTGCATACACCACCATACTCTCTCGCATACACCTTTATACTCTCTTGCATACACTACTATACTCTCACACACACACCACTAAACTCTCTTGCATACACCACTATACTCTCTCGCATACACCACTAAACTCTCTCTCACATACACTACTTTAGTCTCTCACATACACTACTAAACTCTCTCACATACACTTCTATACTCTCTCACATACACTACTATACTCTTTACTCTCTCACATACACTACTTTAGTCTCTCAGATTCACTACTATACTCTCTCACATACACTACTATACTCTCTCACATACACGACTATACCCTCTCATACACATACATGTAAAAGGATTATAATAGGTAGTGTGTATTAGAGCCCGACCGATTTATCGGCGGACCGATATTATCGGCCGATATTAGGCATTTTCCAAACTATCAGTATCGGCATTTATAATGGCCGATAAATGAATATCTTAAAAATAAAACGGACGAAACACCCTTCAACCATGTCATGAGTGTTGGCGTTGTATAGTTTGTCCACCAGAGGGCACTCTACACCGTCCCTGCTGGCAACACTCGTGTATAACGCGTCACACATCCTGCAACCTGCTGATCCAGCCAGAGTTGGGCAGAGAGAACCAGTTATCTGCGAGTGAGATCATCGGTGAAGTGTGTTCATGGTGAGTTGGTCACGAGACATACATTGCTTGAATAACAATTAAAAGAACATCCCCATCAGTTCTCTTAACTCAAATAAGCGTGACAAAATTTGTGAAAACAATGTCCAGTTTTGCTGCTGTCAAATAAGCCGAGAGTGAAGCGGAATTAGCTAGTAATTACGTTACGTTGTTACAGTGTAGTTGACTGTCTGTCCTTTTAGCTTTTGACAATGTGACTGAAGATGTATTTCTTCAATAGCGTGACAGTGAGACGTATCATCTCTCCCCGGCCTGTTATTTTGAAAGCGTATGTTTTACAATTTGCAGTATGACGTTATCCATTATTTATAAATTATGGCTCATCATAGACTAGCTAACCACAAAGCCCCTGTATTGTAAAATGTAAGTTAGACGTGCGAGGAGTGAACATTTAGACATAGAGAAAAAGTATCAAACGTAGCTTGTGCAAAACGTAGCTTGTGCATAAAAGTTAGCTTTTCTTTTACACGTGTGTGAAATCCAGCGTGCGTTTCAGACTGTCGTTCAGCCGCAGCATTAACGAGTTACATAATGGATTTAAATCACTAAATAGTAGGTTTTAGAAGGCAGGCAGCAACTGATGATTGAAAATGGTTTGATGTAGCTTGATGGAAATAATTTTAAAAGTGCAGGTAAAAGGATAAGCAAGCTGACATTGTAATTATAAGGTAGCTTATAATAACCTGACCCTAGCCAGATGAATTTTGTTCCGCTTAGCTCCGCCTAGCTTCACTCACATCCATCTGGGACCTCTTCCATTGAGAGTGATTTCTGCAACCGACTTTATGGTTCAGCCAATCAGGACGCAGGGCGGGAGTTTCATAGATGTGACGTTGTGGAGAAGCGACCGTGAGACTGTTACCAGCGTCACGGGTTGGCTTCGATGTGAG
>NC_063205.1:255264-291438 GCF_017589495.1 Alosa alosa
CGCAGAATATTGAGTCAGATGCCACACTCACTTCTGCAGACACCAGAGACTGTCCTATAACTTGTTTGTTCACTCCTCTGCAGTTTTGATGACAATAAATAGAAGGCTAACGTTAATGATCTGCTTTACTTGCATCTCTCAACCTGGTGTTACTAACCTACCTAGACTATGAAAGTAAGTTAATTAAGGCCTACTTGGTTTACCGACTGTGGTGTCAAATTATAATTAACTAATTCGTACTCAGAAGAATTGTGACAAAGCAACAGGATACTGCAGAAGGTGTAGCTTTAATCCAATACAGAGCATATGTTCGCGAAGCCAGCTACAAGCATCATGTCTTACACACCTTATATACCTCTTTTCAGTAGCATCACTTGTTTTTACCAACTCAGAATAGAACAGAGCTCCTATGTCCTTCTTACCTCTTTTGGTAATACATATGTGCCTAGGTATTTATTCTATTTCTACAAAGGACCTTTGACCCTGGCTGAACAACTGCTGGGGATGTTCAAAATCTCCTATGCATTCATATCCTGATAGGTAAACATCTGGGCCCCTAGCTTGTGCTATATTTACCCCTGCTCTTTTCACCAAACAGAGGTCAAACATTAGCCCAATGTATAGAACATCTTTTAGCACAACTACAGAATATCTTATCAGGAAACTTTACAAAAAGTCACCACACGACATTTGAGTAGGCTACAGTATGCAACCCATTTGGCAAACGTTTAGGTCTGTCCTTTTAGCTTGTGTCATGTTTGCTAGCTTGTGGGCTCAGTTTTTGTAGTGCTACCAAAATCATAGAAATTAATAACATTTCAAGACATTTACCTCTTCTGTGATCCAAGAATGATTTCATTCACAGTTATTTTTTTTACATTTATTTAAACTAATGACATAGACAACATTCCGAATTCCATCCACATATCGTAATCCACATATCGTAATGCACTATGCAAAAAGTTCCACTCGTAGCCGAACACAGTGAGATGCAAGCCTTCCAATCCACTTAGAAATGTAATTACGCTACTCTCGCGTCCTTAAAGTGGCAGGCAGTCAATTAGACTTACACACCACCAATGTAGCCTAATAACATTAAAGAAAAGTGTAGTCTAATAGTTTATCTAGTAGTCTAATATGAAATTACTAGATACTTAGTTGGCTATTAGTAATTATGCAAGTCACAGAATATGAATTATTAAAAATATATGAACTTAATATGAATTACAACATATATGAATGTATTAAACCATGACATGATGCCATCTCTTTAGGGGGCTGTCTTTTTTGGACAGTTCTACGAAAGGTTACTGCTTTGTGAATTACCCCAGTCAAAGTATTTACACAAATAAAGTAGGCCTACTTTGATTTTCTGTAACCCTAACTGTTTACCTTTACTTATCCTTTTTAATAAGCATCAAGATGATCAGTGTGATTTTGGTCTTAGCCTACTAACCTTAATTGCCCTCAATTAAAAAATAATAATAAAAAAAATTGCAACTATTTTTGCAATTTTCACTTCCTCCCGCAATTTCTTCGCAACAAACAGCTAAAAGCACCGCAACTTCCATCACAATTTTTTAGAAAAGTTGTCGCGAAATTAGGCATTTTAGATCGCAACAATCTCAAAAAATCCTCACGAAATCCTGGAGGGACTGTTTAAGTGCATCGACGAGGTTCTGTAAATAACTGTCTGTGATAGCGATAGCATAGGCTAGTTTTATAAATAACGACTTTATAGTCTTTTGTGCATGTCAACACTATTGCACATTATGGACTCGGTGCCTAGGTGACCAGGTGAGTGTGATGTGCCGGTGTGGGCAGGTTGCCTAGGTAACCAGGTGAGTGTGATGTGCTGCTCACCTTTCCGGATGGGTGGGGGCAGGTTGGCTACTTTCTCTTCCTTGGGACACTGGGGCCTTGTCCTCTTGAGACGGAGCCGCCGTAGAATCCACTCTTTTGTTGTTTCCGTGACAACAGAGTTCTTCTGAGCTGAGCAGGAGCAGCACCAGGATGACGGGTCATCGGCGGGGGCGGGGCCAGCAGAGGGCCAATCCCGTCGCAGTAGATCTGTGAACATTCCTCATGCTGAAAATGCAATGACACCATCTTGCTGCTGTGTTCAAGTTCAAGTTTATTGTCATGTACTCATAAAAAGCATTTATCAGTGATTACATTTCTTATGCTCAAGAGCCAGCTCAACTTTAAAGAATACATTAAATTGTAGTAATTAAAAAGGTATATTAACACTGTGAGTGCCAAAACTGCAATATTGCGGTTTTTGTTCCCATGCGTTACATTACTAAAATAGACACTCTAACACACCTTATGTGCGATTTCTTTCTGGTTACATTAGACTGGCATGAAAATAAATCCCAGCGAACGGTCGAACTCGGTACACATGTGTTATTAACCCTTTGGTTCATTTTGCGCCGGAATTGTCCTTTAATATGGGGTATTAATATTAAGAGTGGGGTAAGTGTGATGGGGAGACCAACACTCACTGTTCTCCTGCAGGAAGCGCATAGCGTCCTTATAACCATTCTGACACATCTCTGCCAAGACCTGCAACACACACACACACACACAACGTTCTTATAACCATTGTGACACATCTCTGCTAACACCTGCAACACACACACACGGCGTCCTTATAACCATTCTGACTAGGGCTGTCAAAATAACTGATTAATTTTGATTAATCAAAACGCAGGAAGCGCATAGCGTCCTTATAACCATTCTGACACATCTCTGCCAAGACCTGCAACACACACACACACACACATGGCATCCTTATAACCATTCTGACACATCTCTGCTAACACCTGCAACACACACACACACACACACAGCATCTTTATAACCATTCTAACACATCTCTGCTAACACCTGCAACACACACACACGGCGTCCTTATAACCATTCTGACTAGGGCTGTCAAAATAACTGATTAATTTTGATTAATTAATTTGAGAAAAAATAACTGATTAAAAAAAAATAACGCAGATTAATCGATTCTGTATGACCTTTGACCCCGAGCCATTCTAGTTAGTAACCATTACAGTAAAATGAAGGAGAGATAAGAAAATGCCTAGATTATTAATTGGAACATTTACTTTTAAAAAACGGCCTGATGGTGACAAAAATAAAGTGTTGATTAAAATAAAGTCCTCTGCAATGTCTGCAGCAAGGAATTTGCATATCACCGGAGTTTGTCAACTCTAAAGTCGCACATCAATGTAAAGAAATAGTGTTGACATTGAGGGGAGTGTTCATTTATTTTTATTGTGTCCCCTAGGTTATATCTGTGGACTGAAATGCCTTGTATGTGAAAAAAACTTCTTCCCGAAGCACTTTTGAATTTATTTCCTTAGCATATTAGGTCATATCATAGATTATTATGGCCATTATTTGAACAGTGAAAATAATAATAAAAGAGTGTTTGAACTTTAATGTCACTAATGCTGATAATTCAATGATTCATTTGAATTTAAATATTTAAAATACTTCCTCAGCAAAAATTATATATGCGATTAATTTAGATTAATTAATCACAGAGTATGTAACTAATTAGATTTTTTTTTTTAATCGATTGACAGCCCTAATTCTGACACATCTCTGCTAACACCTGCAACCCAACGCACTGTCAAACAGAGGCAACACACACACACACACACACACACACACACACACACACACACACATGGCGTCCTTATAACCATTCTGACACATCTCTGCTAACATCTGCAACACAATGCACTGTCAAACAGAGGCAACACACACACACACACACACCTCTGACAAGACCTGCAACACAACGCAATTAAAAATTCACAGACGACATATGTTGACATTCATGGCAAAATTCAAACGGGACCAGAAAAATTATTATTTTCTCATATTCACTTGCATTAACAATAACGAGGTCCAGTGGGGTTAGCGGAAGGGGCTGGACTGGCTCTATAAAGTCTAAGTCTATTTACCTTTTTTACAGAACCACTGTCATTAACTCAGGTGTGCATATCATTATGTGTGCATATCATTAACTCATGTGTGCATATCATTAACTCATGTGTGCATATTAGGGGTGTAATGGTTCATGTATTCATATTGAACCGAAACGGTACGGGCGTCACGGTTCGGTGCATGAATTTACACGGAGAATACACGGTATAAAAATACATAAAACTCGTGTGCGCATTAATTAATGTCATGAGCAATTACTATTAAGTAGCGAGAGTTACGGGAGTCCTTTAGCGACACCTAACGCTAATCTGTAGCCTCGCCTTAGCTCTAAAGCTCTGATTGGCGCCTATGTTTTTTTTGTCAGGTCGTCGGTCGAGTCCGTCAGTCATTAGCAGCACTAAGGTTAGATCCACAAGAGTTAGAGGATCCGCTGGTCTCTTTAATATCGCAAGTTTGAGAACTTCAGTTACAGTAACGTTAGTACAGGCGAAAGAGTGGTGGATAAGATGAAACTGTGTGTCGGCGTGGTTAGGTATGTGAGTGGAAAAAATGCTACACATATTCAAAGCCATCACCCAGATGATGTAGGCTACCAATCACTGAAACGAGGGGAAAAAACTTCCCCTGCGCTTCAGCAGCCTTTGGATACACATACAAATAGGGCCAAAACCTATGGCTTAAATTAAATTATTTCGTAATGACAGAAAGCTATGTAAATCGCGTGGTAATTACCTTTATGTTGGGGTCACTTGTAACTTTTCACATGAGGAGCTGGTAGTGTTAAGTGCATAGACAGTAAAATAAAGTGACAACGCTAACCAGGCTAATAAACAAACCATGCTACGGTGAGTTAACGTCAAAGGGCAAAGTCACATGACTTCTAGTTGTAGTCTGTTTATGAAATGAAAGGAGCAATTTCGTTTTTTTTAAAAAGGCAAAATAGTGTGATATTTTCACAGTTAGTAGGCTAGATTATTACTTTACACACAATAAAAAAAATATTGAGGCAAATTGTAGACCCTTCCACATACAACTAAACACATGCAGATGTTGAAGGTCTTGCTTAAGTGGATTTTTAAAAATCATTTTTCTATGTAATTTGCACTTTCAGAAATAAGAGATGCTGTAGGCCTATTTTCAGTTTTATAGCTGATTATCTTATTTTGTTTTAGTCTGGGTACTTATTGTACTGTTTAGCCTACATCTTACACACTTCAGGCTGTTGCAGATAGCTCAGGGAAGAGACTGTATGACACTAGGTGGTACAGCCTGAGACATGTACAAAAAAAAATGCTTTCTGCATTTTTGTTTTGCTTTTCCCTCCATTGTACCGAAGTCGTACCGAACCGTGATGTCCGAACCGAGGTATGAACCGAACCGTGACTTCTGTGTACCGTTACACCCCTAGTGCATATCATTATGTGTGCATATCATTAACTCATGTGTGCATATCATTATGTGTGCATATCAATTATGTGTGCATATCATTAACTCATGTGTGCATGTCATTAACTTGTGTGTGCATATAATTAACTCATGTGTGCATATCATTTACTCGTATGTGCATATCATTAACTCATGTGTGCATATCATTATGTGTGCATATCATTAACTCATGTGTGCATATCATTAACTCGTGTGTGCATATCATTAACTCATGTGTGCATATCATTAACTCGTGTGTGCATGTGTGCATATCATTAACTCATGTGTGCATATCATTAACTCGTGTGTGCATGTGTGCATATCATTATGTGTGCATATCATTAACTCATGTGTGCATGTCATTAACTCGTGTGTGCATATCATTAACTCGTGTGTGCATATCATTAACTCATGTGTGCATATCATTAACTCGTGTGTGCATGTGTGCATATCATTAACTCATGTGTGCATATCATTAACTTTCGTGTGTGCATGTGTGCATATCATTATGTGTGCATATCATTAACTCATGTGTGCATGTCATTAACTCGTGTGTGCATATCATTAACTCGTGTGTGCATATCATTAACTCATGTGTACATATCATTAACTCATTAAAACTGGTGGAAATGTGGGCTGGTTCACTAGATAGCACCAATGTTCAAAAAATTCTGAATGCTCATGAACGCATTCTCTGTTGGTTGAGAACCTGCTGTGGAACCCTGCTGTGGGTTCCAGGTGAGAACATACTGTGGGTTCTGGGGGGAACAGGGCCCTGCTGAGGCGGAACATGTTGTCCAGGTTCATCTGGATGCTGGTGTTGGTGAGGCGCAGCTCATGGAAACTGGTGGAGCTGTCTCTGGGGCAGATGTCGCTCTCGCCAGAGAAGGGAGAGATGCTGATGGTTTTCTTTTGCCCTGCCTGGGGCAAGTTATCACTAATGCCCCCATCCACATACCGCTGCACAGAGGGAAAGAGAGAGAAATTTGTGTGTGAGAGATAGTTAAGGAGATTCTTGATCCCTTACACACTATAACCAATAAGTAAACACTCATGGTGGGAACAACGCATGGTTCATCTCAAAACATAGGATATAAGCTTTTGGCAACACTGATAGTTGTGTGATTATCTCAGTGTTCTTGCAAAGGCTCATGGGAACTCAATGAAATGGTGACACTTGGACACCATTGGTGACACTCTGCTTTCCTGGTTAAGTGCTTCGCATTGATCTTACATGATTCTGTTGGATAAATTCATTGCTGTGGCAAAATAATATTATGGTTTGATAAATGGGACAGCCCTGACTTTTCCCTTTTTTCAGTGCAGGCATAACATGTCATAGGCTATACAGATCATTGTAAGATACAATTTCTATTTTCTTTTGAGAATGTGACCCAGTTGGAACTAGGGCTGGGATAAACGATTATTTTTTAAACGATTAATCTAGCGATTATTTTTTCGATGCATCGATTAATCTAACGATTCATTTTTTCAGTCCGATTCGATTCGATTTAGTACAGTACGCTGTGTTTGGAAAATAGGGCCCCGCTGGATATTTTGCTAATATAGAGTCTAAGGAACAAGATTTTTTTTTAATTTCCACGATCCATCTTTCACCAGTGTTTTTTTTTTCTGTATGTTTTAAAATAAGCGATTATATCTAGTCTGAAAAGTGATTTTCACATTTTCTTCTAATTTTTTGACAATTAATTCCACTTTTTGCACACAAACCCCCAGGTAATGTAGAAAGGTTGTTGGTTCTAAAACAATATCTATAGTTTTCAAACTTTGAGTGTCTGAAAAGTGTAAAAACACCTCCACCCTTGTTGCCTATGTCAAAAACTTAATTTCTCAATCTTTGCTTTTCTTGATGCTTTCCTTGACCTGCCATGTCATTCTATTGTCTACCTTAAGAGAAATTTGTCTTGGAAATATTCTTATAATAGTACAGGCAACACAGTACACCACTAGGTGCCATAGGCATGGGTTGTTGAGTAACAGTAGGCAAAATTAACAAACAAAAGAATATAAGTTACAAACAAACAGACACGGATGGCCCTCTCACAGCCTGAACTAATACAAAAAAACAAATAACTCAAACAAACATTGCTCAAACACTAAGTCATGTGCATTTGCTCTCTTTAAAAGCAACAGTTTATCCACAGCCAACAGAGAGAAGCAATGAAGTCTTAGAATTAAGAATAAAGCCATGTTCTTGCAACAACAACAACCACAAACACCCATGCGCCAAAAATTTTAAATGACCGGCATTGTTCTCCCAGAGAAGAAGCTACGATATGATCACCACCCGGGTGGGGTCAAGGCTTTTCTCAAAATGAGCGCCAGTGCTGCAGGTCAGCCTTTCCCATACACACACCTGGCTTTAAAGTTCACTGTCCTGGTAGCATACCTATCTACTGCCAAGACCTGAAGGGGATGAGGAGAATATTTACCACACTGGCAGAGAACTCATGTGAAACAGACTGTGGGAGGTGGAAGGGGTTTGAATGCTGTCTGGCAGTATTATGAGTGGAATGTCTTAAGGGGGCCCTCTTCCCCATACAACCCGATCTTATAGTGTGTGCCAATTCCATCAAGACACTCCACAATTTCATACTTGGTAGACACCCATGTATCCTGGATTTTGTGGCGACCGTGAAAATGGTTCTTGCAAAAGAGCTTACATGTACATTATATTTAGCAGACACTTCTTGACCAAAGTCACTTACATACTGTATGTCAGCTGTATTACAAGGGATCACATTTTCCCCGGAGCAACTTGGGGTTAAGTGCCTTGCTCAAGGGCATAACAGTGAAAGCCGAGAATTGAACCGACAACTTTCAGGCTACTGCACACTAGCCCAGCTCCTTAACCACTACACTACCACTGCCCACTAGAAAAAGACTAGAGTGCCAGGTGGTAATATGGGTACAGTGTCAGGACCGCACACTGCAATCTCCCAGAAGAACTAAATTTATTGAGTTCAAAACATAACGTCTAGAAGATAAGTGGTGGTTCTAGTCTTTGTTATGATGTAGGTGTCACACAGGTGCTTTAACAGCTCCCCCTCAAAGCTGCACCCCTGATCAGAGTGGATTCTCCTTGGCACGCCATACAAATAGAATCATCTCTCAGTTAGAATCTTAGCTACGGTGGAAGCTCTCTGATCAGGGGTGAGAAAGGCCTGGGTAAACTTTGAGAAAACATTTGTGATTCCCAGAACATTCGCTTGTCCTATGCTAGCCCAATCCAAGAGAGTAAAGTCAATGGAGATTATCTACAAAGGCTTAGTGGCTAACATATTTCCTAAAAAGGTTCTGGCTTGGATTGTCTTGCTTTAGCAACCACACAGTGCTCACACTCAGAACACCACTTTTGCACCTCATGCCACATCTGGGGCCAGTAGCACCTCTGTCATATCAAATCTGTGGTCCTGTCCACCCCCAGATGGCCTTGGTTGTTGTGTAGGCTAGTGAGCACTTGATTTCATAACACCTTTGGCAGTAAAAGCTGCAGCACTGGATCCCTGGAAGGAGGAGCCTGGATCGCTCGGTGCAAGGTCCCATCCATTTCCTGTATCTGGGACCACTGCTTTATCAACTGCGGACTTCCCTTGGTTCACTCCACTTGTCTTAACGGGTATGTGGTCGTCCCTGTCACCAAAACCACAGGTATCTGGAAATACAGGGAACAGTCCCTTGCAGGACTTTCAGGTCTCTTTTGGTTCGACCAGGGATGGTGTCCACCATACAAGATTCTGTCATCCAAGAGTCTTGGATGTTGGCATCAGATCAGCTCGAGATGTTGTAAAATAGAGGGCAAGTTGAGAAACCCAGCAAGGTTCCAGAGCGCCCAGTTTCGCTGACTGCAGGTATTGGAGGGGATTGTTGTCAGTGTACACGGTAACCATGTTGCCCAGGAGATACCTGCCATTTTTGTTCTGTGATTGCCCATTGACTGCAAGGAGTTTGAGTTTCATGGCACTATAATTTGACATGTTCCTCTCGCTTGGCCGCAAGCCCTGGCTAGCAAAGGCTATTGGTCGCTGTAACCCATCCTTCTCCTGTGACAGAACTGCCCCCAATCCTGCATGGCTTGCATCCGTCTCTAAGATAAAGGGACGACTGAAATCGGCATAACCTAGGACTGGCGCTTGAACAAGCCATTCTTTTAAGGCTCTGAATCCAGAAAAAGTTCTGAAGGCAAACCTGAACGTGATTACATTCAATGTTAACTATCCAATATTCAGATGTCTGTAATTGAAATGTATGCAAATTAGTGCATAATTAATGAGATATTGTTAAATTACATCCCTAAACATATTTTTAGAAAACTTGTAATGCAAAAAAATATTGTCTCTACATAAATAATCAACTAGTAAAGTTTCATAAGGATATCAAGGAGTTAAATGTTTTACCCTATTCACCCGTTCTATGTTGCCTATGGAGGCCAGTTTTAGGCCGCAAATGCTAATTAGCAGGTTTAAAACTAAAAAAATCAGCTAAGTAAATATGATATTCAGAATCAGCACCCAAATGAGGCAGAATACCCTCTTTACAAGGATACAAGGATACAAGGAAGTTTATTGTCACATGCATATAGTTACTGGAAGTGCAGTAGAAGAGGGGTTTAGTAGATTAAGTGGCAAGGGCTGCATAAGAAAGGTGGGGGGGAGGATTGGGATTGGGCGGGGGCACCAACAAAGGAGCACCCAAGAGCAACAGGGGCAAGGAAAACTCCCTTACCAAGGAAGAAACCTTGGCAGATCCACGGCTCAAGGGGCTAACCCAACAGCCAGGGTCTTGGTGTGTGTGTTGGGGGGATGACAGGGAGATGGGATAGTGTGCTGTGTATGTGGGGAGAGGACAGTGTGCAATATGCGTGTTGGAGAAGCTTCCTCATGAGACAATGTGCTGTGGGGGGGCAGTGTACTGCAAGTATGGTGAAGGGACTTACTATTGTAAGCAGAGTACTGTATGTAACGATGTATGTAAGTGATGACAGTGAAGATGTGTGTGTGGGGTGGAGGGGAGTGGAGCAGTGACTGTGTGTGTGTGTGTGTAGTGTGTGTGTGTGGGTAGGTGGGGGCAGTGTGCTGTAAGTATGTAGAGGGTGTGTGTTGGAGAAGATCCTGAAGACAATGTGCTGTGTATGTAGGGAGGGGGCAGTGTGCAGCAAGTATGTAGAGGAGGCTTACTGTAGCAAGCAGTGTGCTGTATGTATGTGAGGTGATGACAGTGATGATGTAAGTGTGTGTTTTTTGTGTGTGTGTTGGGGATGGGGGTGGGGGTGGGGTGGGGGGCAGAAAGGCTAGGCAATCAAGGACATGGGTAGATGGAGGAGAAATAAAAAATAATAAATAAAAAGTTCTATGGAGATGTGCAAAAGTTTTACCAGTGTTTTCTCACATTTGACCCCCAAGTGATAGTAGTCCCAGTCTTAATTATGCATTATATAAATGATGTCATCTCTGTGTGAAAATGGATCATGAAAATTTGAAGACAAAAAAAATATTGTTCCTTAGACTCTATACTAGCAAAATATGCACACAAAAAAAAAAAAAATTTTTACAAGAAAATCCAGCGGAATTACACAAGACACCGTACTAATTATCAATTATCTCTCCATTAATTCACTAATAGCAACTTATACATGTTTATTTACATATCTGAATGAAAAACATGAATTCTTTAACATTGCAATATACTGTATGTTTATTGCTCTTAAGATTCCAAAATAAAAGACTATACAAGTGCAAAGTAATGCATTCTTAGTCAGAGGTAGCATTCAATAAAGTTCAGTAGTGCATGTCTAATTGAGTGGCTGTCATTTTAAGATGTTCGTGTGGGAATCCTTGCAATTAACATTAACACAGTTAAAAGGCTGCTGATGTGTGGATGCAATTCATAACGTAGTTAGTTCAAATAACGGTTCGTACTTCTCTTTTGGACAAGCACTTTTCCAATTACATCGGGATTTTGCAAACATTCAGAGTCAATAAAATGAGCCCTGCATGAGTAACGAATACAAGCAGCTGCAAGTAAGCATGCTAAACTTGACATCCAAACAGTATTCTAACGTTAGCTTTGAGATACTGTTTGGTTGCATACTGTAACTTAACTTTAGTCTCCTCAATGTACTATGTTGTGATAAGACCTTAGCAGAGTTTACTTTAACTTTAATGCAGCAGTTTTGAACAAATTTGCGCAGCATGGTCACGATGCTAAGCGGATTTAATAGCAATTTAGCCCACTGTGTTCTATGCAGTGCTTCTATGTGGCAACAACAATCCTTAAACAATCGTGAATATTTTGTTAAATGCACATGCAGAGGAGGGGTCTCATTACGAGAGAGAGCGGGGCGGGGCAAGGAAAGGCTGCGTGAGTAAAAAGTGCAGCTCAATGAAAGGATTTTATCTTATCTTTAATTTAAATAGCAGGCCTACAACATAGAACATCAATGCGTGGTGGCCGGTTTTGATTTCTTGCTGCCCAGCCACAGATTAGTCAACGTATGGAAAACACTGAAGGTGTAAAATTAAAAATATTTAGCAGCACACGTTATGCTCATATATGTTATGCGTTACACGTTATGCTTGACAAATCGACGCTCATATTTTGCGTCGACGTATTTTTTGCGTCGACGTCATCGATTACGTCCACGCGTTGTCCCAGCCCTAGTTGGGACCCATGAAGCCCACCATAATAATCAAACCCACTCTGAGCCCATGAAGCCCACCATAATAATCAAACCCACTCTGAGCCCATGAAGCCCACCATAATAATCAAACCTACTCTGAGCCCAGCTGAACCCACTCTGAGCGCATGCCCAGCTGAGGCCCATCTAAGCCAAGTGCAGCCCATGTGGGCCCCGTGTGGGCCCCATGTGGGTGTGTTAAGCAGGGCTTGGTTTTGATGCTCCTCTGAAATGGAGTCATTTCTCTACTGCTACTTTCTACTCTCCTGTCCCCCCAATATGCTTGTGTGTGTGTGTCTGTGGTGTGTGTGTGTCCAATATGCTTGTGTGTGTGTGTGTCCAATATGCTTGTGTGTGTGTGTGTGGTGTGTCTCCAATATGCTTATGTGTGTGTGTGTGTGTGTAAAATATGCTTATGTGTGTGTGTGTGTATGTGTGTGTGTGTGTGTCCAATACGCTTATGTGTGTGTGTGTGTGTGTCCAATATGCTTGTGTGTGTGTGTGTGTGTGTGTGTGTATGTGTGTCTCCAATATGCTTATGTGTGTGTGTGTGTGTCAAATATGCTTGTGTGTGTGTGTGTGTGTGTGTGTGTGTGTGTGTGTGTGTGTATGTGTCCAATATGCTTATGTGTGTGTGTGTGTCCAATATGCTTGTGTGTGTGTGTGTGTGTCCAATATGCTTATGTGTGTATATGTGTGTGTTCCTCCATGATATATGCTTATGTGTGTGTGTGTGTGTATGTGTATGTGTGTGTTCCTTCATGCTATATGCTTGTGTGTGTGTGTGTGTGTGTGTGTATATATGTGTGTGTTCCTCCATGCTACAGTATATGCTTATGTGTGTGTGTGTGTGTGTGTGTGTGTGTGTGTATGTGTGTGTTCCTCCATGCTATATGCTTATGTGTGTGTGTGTGTGTTCCTCCATGCTATATGATTATGTGTGTGTGTGTGTGTGTTCCTCCATGCTATATGCTTGTGTGTGTGTGTGTGTTCCTCCATGCTATATGCTTATGTGTGTGTGTGTGTGTGTGTGTGTGTGTATGTGTTCCTGTGTGTGTGTGTGTGTGTGTGTGTGTGTGTGTGTGTGTGTGTGTGTTCCTCCATGCTATATATGTGTGTGTGGGGGGAGGTGGGGGGGCACTGAATGGAGATTGTATGGAGATTTGTGTGTGTATGTTTATTGTGTCTGTGTGTTCAACATGAGTTTGCATTTATGTGACCTACACCTGTGTGTGTGTGTGTGTGTGTGTGTGTGTGTGTGTGTGTGTGTGTGTGTGCCCTATAGGAGTCCTTATCTAAACCTATATGGCCCGAGGGAGTACATGTGACTCAGAGTCTGATCCTGTACGATTCTAAGAACAGAATGTCCTAACCGACGCTTCAGGGCAGCAAGCACAGGAGGTGGAGCAGAGTGTGTGTGTGAGAGAGAGAGACAGATGTGTGATGTGATGGACCTCTTATTATGAGTGCAGCTACTCACCACACCACGGAAGCTGGGCGGAAACAATCCACAGTAGACAGGGATAAAACAGCTACATATGAGGGCCTAGGAGAGACAGACAGACAGCTACATATGAGGGCATGAGACAGACAGACAGACAGTTACATATGAGGGCCTAGGAGAGACAGACAGACAGCTACATATGAGGGCCTAGGAGAGACAGACAGACAGCTTCATATGAGGGCCTGAGAGAGACATACTAGGCCTACTCTGTATGTCGCTGCTCGTTGACATCTTATCATCATGTATGATCGCTAAAGTTTGATTCTTTTTAATGTCGCAATTGGTTGGGCAGCCGTAACCCACTGGTTAGCACTCTGGACTTGTAACCGGAGGGTTGCCGGTTCGAGCCCCGACCAGTGTGCCGCGGCTGAAGTGCCCTTGAGCAAGGCACCTAACCCCTCACTGCTCCCCGGAGCCGCCCGTTGTAGCAGGCAGCTCACTCGCGCCGGGATTAGTGTGTGCTTCACCTCACTGTGTGTTCACTGTGTGCTGTTTGTGTTTCACTAATTCACCGATTGGGTTAAATGCAGACCAAATTTCCCTCACGGGATCAAAAAAGTATATATATGGTTAACTCTATTCAATTGCACTTGTGGTTCAGCTGTGGGCAATTAGTGTTGTAGAGGGGGCGGGGCCGGACGGTGATGAGCGCTGTTTACGTAACGAAGTGACAGCTTAGTAAATTCCCCGCAATATGGCAAAGCACAGCGTTCGCTTTCTGCACATAGAAAAATGTGGTGTTAGTGCTTTCTCCGGCCCAGACTAAGTGTGTGTGTGTGTGTGTGTGTGTGTGTGTGTGTGTGTGTGTGTGTGTGTGTGTGTGTGTGTGTGTGTGTGTGTGTGTGTGTGGGACACTATGTGTGTGTGTGTGTGTTAGTGTGTGGGACACTATGTGTGTGTTAGTGTGTGGGACACTATGTGAGTGTGTGAGAGAGTGTGTGTGTTTGCAGCCCACACCTGGATAAGCTCCTCTTTGGAATTAAAGTCAGACACAAGGATGTTCTTTCCGTCCGACACGCGTGTGAGAGACACACACAGCCGGCCAGACGCGCGTGTGTGTGCGTCGTCAGGGAGGTTCCGCTGCAGGCCGGAGCGGATGACCTTCACCACGTTGAAGGACGGATGCAGCGGCCCCAGGTTACGACTCCTGGCCTCCTGAGCCAAACTAATCACCTCCTCACAGCACTTAGCTACAGACACAACACAACACACACACAGCACTTAACCACAGACCCAGCAATACACAGCACAGACACAACACTTAACCACAGACCCAGCTATACACAGCAGAGTACACAGCACTTAGCCACAGATACACACATAGAGCTCTTAGCTATAGACACAACAGAACACAGGCATAGCACATAGCCACAGACCCAGCTCTACACAGCACAGCACACACACACACACACACACAGAGCTCTTAGCTATAGACACAGCAGAACACAGGCATAGCACATAGCCACAGACCCAGCTCTACACAGTACACACACACACACATACATAGAGCTCTTAGCTACAGACACAGCATAGCACATAGCCACAGACACAGCTGAATACAGAAACAACACACACACAGCACTTAGCCACAGACACAACACACACACACACAGACACAGCACACACACAGTACTCAGCTACACACACAGACACAACACACAAACACAGACACTCAGCACAGACACAGCACTTGGTTACAAACACAATTAAAGCGACAACATTTAGTTACAGTCAAGGCCAGTGATCCAAAGGCTCATTTTCTATGCAAACACATGACACAAGTCAATTCAGATAAACACAGAAACTGGGAGACAGACAACTCCAGCAGAAGTCTAACTGTAAGAACATCAAACACTTTCCGTCAATGGAGAAAACTGAAGTGAGTAGCAAAGAACTGGACTGACAGCAAACATTAACACATTTACGACTAGCCTACATATATGCCACCCAATTTAGTAAAAGTCATCAAAACCCTTTATCCTGCAGAAGACTACATAACCAAGTATCAAACGTTAAACTCTGATAATATGTTCACACTCATTCAAAATTAATGAATAGGTGGTCAGGTTTTAAATCATTCTAATCTAATCATTTCTAATCAAAGTAGATAATCCAATCAGAAAAGTCTCAAAGTTCCCAAAGCAAATCTCCTCACAGGTTATGCAACAGACATCAGCAGGCGATAACGGAGGCACAGGTTACCAATAGAAGCACGGCTCGCGAGCACAGCTGCGGTCAGCGCTCCCGCGGAGGCTCCATAGAGTCTGACAGAGCCGTGGACAAGCTCCGGGGCTTGTTCCAGGAGACAGCTGGCCACCCCTATGTGGTAGACCCCCAGAAACCCACAACCCGCGAAAGACAAGTTCCAGTCGTCTTTACACGCGAACATGATTGATCACAGCCAACAAAGAGAAAAAAATAGGATAGGCCTATATTTCTCCTTAGCTTGGCCACTCTATGATATAGGCTAGGCACATATATTCAGCTCTTGAAGGTGTCTCTGACTTTTTTTAAATGAGAACATGAATAGCAAAGTAAAACAATACAGGTCGATAAGCTCCGCGACATACCGCCGTTCTCCCCTCCCCTCCAGACGTCTGGCCAATGAAATGGTTATATTGCTGTTCGGCTCACCACCATCCCCGCCCCTTAGCAATGCCGAAACCGCGGAGTATTCTGCTCCGGGCACAAGTTTCAGCAAACACATTAAAGAGCAATGCCGAGTCACATGGCCGAGGACGCCGTCTGCATGCCTTGAGCATGAAACCTGATAAGGCGATGGTAGAACAAGGATAGGCTAACGAGGCTAAGCGGTTATAGCTCTCTCAGCGTCATAATTTACCTCTATTCACACCATTACATAATTTTCACAGACTGGTTTCTGATGGCTATAGTCTACAACTATTTATGCAGGCTATTGGCGTATTTCATGTCAATAGTTGGATTTGAGCGAAATTTGAGGTCCATGTTTAACTGTAAGATTGCCCAAAACGCCCGTGAGATTGTCAGTCAGTACTGACAGTCAGTACTGTCCGTAACGGCCGTGAGACCGTCAGTAGCGTGTGATCCTTCGTGGGAGCCGCCCGTGCGTGCGTGAGCGCTGGTGCTGATGCTGACTGTCAGATGCGCGCGTCACCTACATCCTCATGACATCATTTCTTCCCACGATGATTGGCTGAAACTCAAAGCGCGTGCATGTCCATTGCATATTTGTCAAACATTGTGGGCTGCGGAAAATATAGCGTTTCTCTCCGAAAAAACAAAACAAAACAGCATTATTTTTGCTCAATAGTTTCGTTTTCAGCATGGCAGAGAGTGAAGTGGACACGCCTAGCACACCCATAGAGTACGAGAGCAAGTACTTCGAGCATCATGGAGTTCGCCTACCTCCCTTCTGCAGAGGGAAAATGGAGGAGATCGCCAACTTCTCTCTCAGAAGTAGCGACATATGGATCGTCACTTATCCAAAGTCAGGTAGGCCGAAAAGCGTTTATCCGGTTCCTCGCGCAGGGCCGAATCCGAACGCGTTCTGTGGTATCATGTCGGTCGCTGGGTCTCTCAAGTTCACCTGAAGAGACCAATCAAACACCATCCCCATTAACTGTAGGCCTATTACTGTTTGGTTGGGTCCTTATTTTGTGTTACAGCCCGTTAAAAACACTGTCCTAACTGTCGACATCATTCGCGATTGGGTCGTAATTCGCCTTTTCCTATTTTGGTCCACTGGGTGTAGCCATTGACTAATAATGAAAAGATAGCCCAGATGCCAAATCTGAATGAGATTACGTAACGCCATCATCAATGCGTTTACATTTGCATCCAGTTCTGTCCGACTTCCTCAGAGGATGCTCACACAACAAGAACAGACCAGACCAAGACTTTAGGCTAAGCTACGCCACCTACTTCTAGTGAACGACGTGCTTGTCTATAATGAGATAATTCTTAATGAATGACATCTTTGGCCATTAGGCCTTAACAGTGTACACGCACATACACTGTGCTGTATTTGTGTTCTTAATAAATAAGATCATTCCAATTTATCCTCTGCTGTGCTTGAGGCCGAGAGCGGAGGTAATGACGTTGGACTACAGTCTGTAATCAACATTAATCAGTCTACAGGCAGAGTACGCCACATTGTAGGCTCTACTTACTGTAGGCATAGTCAAATAATTAGATTGCAAAAGTGTAATGTAAGTAAAGTAATACAAATGTAACTGTTTTCTCGCTGATTGACAGGCAACAATGCATGTGGTGTTTTTTAGATTCATAATAATAATAGTGCGAGGGCAGACCGCGAGCTTTTGCTGTCGAACATAAACATTGAAGGAGTCGTCACCGAGCGCACTCAGTCGTCATGTGTCCGGTTTGCCCGTGGGGCGTTTACCTCCATTAAGACAGAAGCAGTTAGTGCACGGCCATTAAGACGCTCGAGCTGCCGCAATGCTGCTGTTGTTGCTGCTGCCACGTGGTGCGCTCTGTTGACAACCTCTGATGCCACGCGAGGAGAGGATAGTGTTTACAACTCACTTTGGTTCACGTCTTTACCAGGAGGGAAGGGGACATTCCGCCGCTTATAAAAACTGTAATGAAAAGTGATAGTAATAGAAAATATGATCGCAGCTGTGTGTGTGTGTGTGTGTGTGTGTGTGTGCCCGCATGTGTTTGTTTATGGTACAAGCGTGTTCGTTTGTAGACAGTAGGCCTACACAGTTGAACACCTGGGAGTGGGAGGCACCCAGTAGCTTAAAAGAAACACAGAACACAAAAATAAAAAACACTCCCAAGTCCCAACTCTATAATGATGAAAAATACAAAGATGATAGATTTCCTACAGGGAACAGACTGTGATGTAGTATGCACAAGTAGAAGTAATGCACATGTACATGTCCATGGAGGAGATGCAGAGTGAACAGTCCAAAGTGATTACCAGTGTAGAATATAATAAAGTGAACAGTCTAAAGTGATTACCAGTGTAAGAATATAATACTGTACACTGTAAACCACAACAGGTTCAATGAACTCAAAATATTTGATAAAACTGATTACCTCAAAATATTAAGCTATGTTAAAATATATTTTAAGTAATTACTACCTAAAATCAGATGTGTTATTCTACACATGAACTCGAGCATTGAGAACATTGTTTGTGTACACAGAGTTTGCTGAAAAGAAGTGAGTTGTTCTCAACTCTGTACACAAACAATGTTTTCAATACTCAAGTTCATGTGTAGAGACCCTCAAGCAAAGTTTCATGCCGTGTCGAGCCTTCTTAGTGTTTTAAAAATAGCGATTTTGCGCTCCCATTCAAAAGGCCATTTGAACCGAGAACGACAATACGGTCAATCTTAAAAGTGCCACTTCAGTCCTAACTAGACTGCATTTCCGGCGGGAACTGCGAAAGTGTGCGGTCACCAACGTGAGCAGACAGTGACATACGCTATGCTGAACCTGGCTTGATCCAAGCATTCTAACAGTGCCTTTCAGTGTTGGAGCAGTGGCAATACCTCAAAAGCTCTATTCAACTATTGCCTTGTGGGGTGAATGCGGTTCGTTGGCTTTTACCTGTGGCCTGCCTTCGAATTTAGCTTCTAAGACTAAAATCAAATCAATAAAATAAAACAACAGCAGTGATTGGCTGCAAAAATAAATAATGTCACGCGTCTTGCACCTCTCAAACTGGGCTATCAGGTAACCTAGAGAGAAATATGACTGCTTGTGTTCAGAGAAATGTTATGACTGCTTAAAATGCTGCTTGTTTGTCAGGATATTTTTTCACTGATTTATTTTAGAAATATGAGCTATGAGTGTGAATGTTATATATTCCATCCCCTAATTCTGTTTTACTGGTTTATTTGACAAATAATCTATATGGATTTGCTCTATAAAGACCTTATGTCTGTTTGGGATTGTTTTGAGAGCCTATTGATGTATCTCAGAATAAAGGAATGTCCACAACATTAGTGATGGGGTTTTTTTTTGTGTGTAAATGTATTTTACTTAACTCATTGAATGTAGCTGGATACTCATGAACGCATGTCTCTAATAGCCACAATAGGAGTAATTTTAGCAACACCATTATTTTGTGTGGCCCATAAGCGACCAGTGGATCATGAAAATGTGCCAAAATTCACATTCCTTGCTTGTTGTTGGTACATTAATCCCATTCAGATTGACACTTATCTGAGATGTAAGAGTTCAGTATAGGTTTAAGGTCTGGGGCAGGGATTTGACATTCTGTGACTTCTTCATTGAGGGCTTGCTTAGCAGCACTGTCCGCTTTCTCATTTCCCCTCAGACCAACATGGCCTGGGACCCAGCAAAAAACTACACTCAAGTTCTGGTTCTTTAGACGTTCTAGTTGATCAAGCTCAGCTTTGGTTGTACTTTTTGCGTGACATTAAAGCCTACTGGAAAGATTTTTAATTAAATCCCTCTCACCCATAGTTTTCTATTTATTTACAAATGTACATAGGCCTACTGTAATTACATTTATACATAGTTATTCTACTGATCTTTATACTATTCATCCTGCACATAAACTTATTCTTACTACTCTTTAATGTTGTTTCTGTACTACAATGACACTGTTTCCACACTGCACATAGCTGTATGTTATGTACATATCTGTTATATATTTGTCATATTGAATATCCATATTTATTCTGTTTTATTATATTCTGTTAATACACTGCATATATCTATATTATTATTTCTACTATTATAATGTTACTACTACATACATTATTCTACTTATTGTATGAGATAACTGCTAATACACTGCACATATTTATATTTAATTCATATTACTCTAAACCACCTTCTGTAAATCAACTGTATACTACTGTCTACATTGCACTATATTTCTTGACCTGTCTCTGTATATTTCATCACCTTTCTATACTTTGCATCACATTGTATGCATACTGTAGCTACATGAATCACAACCAAGATCCTTGGTTGCTATGAAGGCCAGTCGTTCTAAATGGATGGTTGCTATGGCCAAAGGCCAGTTATCTCTGCCATTGTCAAGCGGGCATATCCTAACTTTATCCTATTTTAAACATCTCTATTTTACTTAGCCTACTTCCATACAGTGACTCCTATTAAGAAGTGGCCACTTCATTTCAGCTTACCGTGATTCACGAGCAACATTATTAAATTAATCTGTCACCATATGCCTATGCCAACGTTTGCAAAGAGGAGAATCTTTTAATTTGATTCACAATGAAACGTTACATTTAATGTACATGTAAACAATGAGTAGGCTAGTTTTGGTTGTTGTTGGTGGTGTTACTGCATCCCTTATTATTATGTTATGTTATGCCTACAATGCAAAATTGTTCCTCGCGGATTGTTAGGACGATTTCAAAACATCGCGACGTGAAATGCCACAACAAAACATTGTTTGTGAATCGGTCTTATTAGGAGTCCTCGCTTAAGCGGTCACAGACTCAGGCGCTACTTTTAGGGCTAAAATGCTTCCTGAATTACTCTTAGGAAAAAAAAAAAATAGGAGTCCTAAAGTTACGAAAGTGACGGTTACGAGTACAAGCATCTCATATCAAATGACCATGGCATTACGCTAAGCAACATAAATCTCATAACGTTACAGCAACATCTCCTCCCTATGACCTAGCTAGCTAGCTTCTAGCCACACAAGAAATGAAAGATGTTAAAATCTCTGCTTAGCATTCTAATAACAGAAGGGGCACATTTATGTGGACCACTACAACATGACTCATTATGACTGTAACGTTAACTGTATAAAACACTTACTTTCATAAAGGAAGCACACCATCCAGCACATACACATGGAAACTGATATTTTAGGTACTTGGCCACGAACTCAAAATGTGTCTCTCTGAAGCTATGTTCTAGAATCTTTGCTCTGAAGTCTGTCCCCGTTGCTAAGCAACAAATAAACGAAATGATAGACTTTCAGTATTAAATGTGTGCGTGTGCTTCCGAATGGATGTGTGTGGTTTGCAATTAGAATAAACAAGAAATAACATTTCCAATAATTTCCCATGATAAATTACATAATATTTGCACCTTCCTTACTTGTGAATCTCACACCGTATAGGCTACATTAGTGAAATGTAATACAACGTTGCCACTTAGCGTTCAGATGTCGTTCTAGGCTATTTAACATTAACGTGACATTGCTTGTTTATTCTTTCGTCAACTCCATGCTTTTAGGAAAACAATCTTTTTATCATTCCCTCTTCAATGAGCGATTACCAGCTCGTTTTTGTAACAGAGATAGCTGTTTATTGTCCCTAGGTTTACAGAAACACCTATTCATATTAATACAGGAAATCAAGTTAACGCTGCCGACCACTGTTTGTCTATTACATGGCCCAGAATGCCTTGCATGTCTTTACAACAAAACAACCCAGTAAAACCTCATTTCCCGTAAATATATGAATTTGCATACTTGTAACATTTTTAATAATACTCTCCCATCATGACATTTAACAATAAGGAAAAATTTTATTTGAATACCGTCAATGTGAAAACAACTCTATTATGTAAGCAATATATAGCTACTGTTCTCCTTGCTATTTCAGTTCGTAAGTCCATACTATCCCATGGCAGAGCAAGGATTTCATGATTGGGCAAGGCTGCCTAGAGACATTGTGGCTCCCCAGAGAGATTGTGCATACTTGAAGGCATTGTGATAGCAGTACAACTGCAAATGTGAAAGGTGATAGTTACCAAAAATGGATGGGTGGTTTGCCAAATGATGGAAACTTTTTGAATATTTCTTTTTTTTTTTAGCTTATGCACCCTCACATTGGAGTCCCCAGTTCATACAGTGGGCAGTGCTTCGACTTGGCCAGCTTCACTTGCGGTCCGCGCGTGGGATCACGCGGTATCACGCGACTTTAATTTGTATTTTTCCAGTGAGACGCTGCAACAACCCAAACAACCGGTAGATGGCTCAAGTGAGCAGGGTGTCTCGTAAAAAGAAATGGAGCCTGGAAAACCCTACACAGACTGCACTACAGACTTTAGCAGACTGGTTTAGAAATAATGTAATAGCCAGAAATATGCCTACCCACACACACACACTACACACACACACACACAGTCACTGCTCCACTCCCGCCCACACACACATCTTCACTGTCATCACTCACATACATTACATACAGTACTCTGCTTGCAATAGTAAGTCCCTGACCCCCAACACACACACACTTACATCATCACTGTCATCACTTCACATACATACAGCACACTGCTTGCTACAGTAAGCCTCCTCTACATACTTGCTGCCCACTGCCCCCCCCCCCCCCACATACACAGCACATTGTCTTCAGGATCTTCTCCAACACACATCCTCTACATACTTACAGCACACTGCCCCCACCTACCCACTACACACACACACACACACACACACACACAGTCACTGCTCCACTCCCTCCCGCCCCACACACACATCTTCACTGTCATCACTCACATACATTACATACAGTACTCTGCTTGCAATAGTAAGTCCCTGCCCCCTACATACACAGCACATTATTTCATCAGGAAGCTTCTCCAACACACATCCCCAACATACTTACAGCACACTGCCCCCCATACACAGCACATTGTCTCATGAGGAAGCTTCTCCAACACACATATTGCACACTGTCCTCTCCCCACATACACAGCACACTATCCCATCTCCCCTGTCATCCCCCCAACACACACACCAAGACCCTGGCAGTTGGGTTAGCCCTTGAGCCGTGGATCTGCCCAAGGTTTCTTCCTTGGTAAGGAGTTTTTCCTTGCCCTGTTGCTCTTGGGTGCTCCCTTGTTGGTGCCCCCACCCAATCCCAATCCTCCCCACTTTTTTATGCAGCCCTTGCCACTTAATCTACCCCCATTAATGCACAAATAGGCTGACACCAGACATAATTTCACTGCATTTCTTACTTCCAGTAACTATATGCATGTGACAATAAACTTCCTTGTATCCTTGTATGCCTGCCCTGCCCTAATAAAGAAATATTTGGTTAACTGCAGTGAATCCCGTTTGCAGCCAGAGAGACGCAGGACAAATTAAACATTCTGGTTTTCTCCGAGTGCAACGATGATAGACAGACATCATTTGGACAACATATAGAGTATTAACCTCCGTTGCTCAGCCAAATGCCTTCCTGTTACGCCCTGTTATCACGGAGTTACAGGCTTATAAACCATTTTTGATGGTCACAAGTTTACTTCATTAGGGACTGTTCGTTATTTATTTAAGGGGCTACCGGAGGAGTTTTGGGAGCATTAGTCCAAAAAAGACGGACCCTCCCTCGCCAGCAATTCATTTTTCTATGACCCTCCAAAGTGATTATGAAAAAATCACTGTCAACTTTTTCCGGTTTATCGCCACTGTATTTTAACGTTTTCACATATTTGGCCATAAGCCGTTTATCATAGGCTATCACGAAAACCAAACTACAAAGGCTTAACACTTTAACAGGGGAATTAATTGGGCATGAATCATGCTGAACGCTATTTCGCTACCTTAGAATAATGGGTTCTATCTATGTTTTGAGTAGGTACAACCGGACGATTGAAACGGGGACTAATGAAACATTCCGGTTTTCTCCGAGAAAACGATGATAGACAGTCATCATTTGGACAAAACATGGAGCATATTAACCTCCGTTTGCTCAGCCAAATGCCTTCCTGTTACGCCCTGGTATCACGGAGTTACAAGTTTATAAACCATTTTGATGGTCACAAGTTTACTTCATTAGCGGTTTATTTTTTGGATTATTAAAGAGTGTTTTTCATGTTTGACTTCGTGCTTATTCAGTAGAGCATTTAGTGCTCTCCCCAATCCCAGACGTTCACATTGCATGTTTGTTTGTAATGGATGCAACCACGAGATAGGCTATGCGTTTGACAATGAGCAGAACCAAGACATATAGCCCAGCAGCAATCTAGGGACTGGTCGGTATTTATTGAAGGGGCCACCGGAGAAATTTTGAGTGCTTCAGTTGGAAGTTGCATGACCCTCTCTTGCCTGCTAGAAATTGTTCAATGACCCTCCGACAGAATTGTTAAAAAAGACATGACCCTCCCCTGCCAATTGTCGCTGTCTTCCGCCCGCGCCACAGCCACACACTTTGTGATAACGTTCTTAAATCAATCTTTCCCGTGAGCTTGCATGCTACCAGTCCTTCCTTTTCAAATGTGTTGCGCCTGTTTGCACAATTTCACAAATAATCATATGTGATTAATAGTATGACAAATAATCCCTGTGCACGGGGGACCGAAACAATGCATGCCAACTTTTTCGTGTTTATCACGATTTTAACTTTCCCCGCTGTCTTGCCGCTTTTAATGTTTTCCCATAGAATATCCCATATTTTAATACTCTCATAACAGCCCTGCCATCGGGCCTGTCTCTGTGTTGCCCTGTTGCTACCCCCTTGCCCTTCCAACTAAAACAGATGTCTTCAAATCATCGTTTTCCTTGCTTGAAGGCTTAACTTACAGTGATGTTAACCTATTTAAGTTTAACGGCGATTGTCGAGAGCACGATTCATTGGGCTTGCATGTTCGGCCTTATAATGCGTGCGCACCTGAGGCTACTCAGCTGCAAGAGAAATAATTTCCCCTGTTTGTATGTTCACTGCAAGTTGGCCTACCATAACTTACCAACTCTGCACTGTAGACTGGCTATTTATATTTTTCTGTGAAATAAGCAAATGTATTTGTTCAACTTTATGAAGCAGAATTACGATAGGCATAATACATTTGACAAAGGACAGATGTATGTTGCTAGTGACAAAATATTAACTTTCAGTGTTTTACAATGTCTTTGTCATGGGGAAGTGTTTTTCCCCATGCATTTATTCTAGGTTACTGTCAGTGACTGCCGTGGAGAGAAGCGGGTTCTGTGTTTCGTTCATGTCAGTGACTGACGCGAGAGAAGGTGGGTCTGTGTTGTGTTATGCGTATGCTAATTTATTTTCATTGGGCATACCGTGCCTTGCCGTCCACAGCTCTTCAGTTCTGACAAAGCCAAAATGACTCCTTTTGAAACAATGAGTGCAGGAAGCGTGTTTGTATGGTTATATTGCTTGACGGGGGGGGGATCCCAAGCAGCTTTCAGCCATAAGGCTACTTTGAGAACATTTCAATTCACCCCACACTAATATTCAAAATGTTGAAAACTATTTCGGCATAGCCTATAAAGCAGTTTAATTAAATGGAATGTTAGTTGTAAACAAACGAGCTACTTGGTGAGGCTTGGCCTCACAGATGCTTCGTGCCTTAGATGGCAGGAAAAATCTTCACGATAGGCCTATTAACTAACCACCCGATTCACGTTGGCTGGGGGGAAGGGGGGCCATCAGACAATTGTGCCCAGTTAATCCGGCCCTGCCCCCAAAAAAATCACACCTTCCCACCTCTGACAGCTTAAAAGAAGTCAAGAGGACTCCTTACTCACAGACCTATATCACAAACCTGCGGTTTTGAAATCCTATGCAGCTACAGGAGCTTCCAATCGTGAGGAAGCAATTTTGCATTGTAGGCATAACTAACATGCAATAACGCCGCCAACAACAACCAAAACTAGGCTAATCATTGTCAACATGTAAATTAAATGTAACATTATTGTGAATCAAATTAAAATGTTCTCTTTTGCAAACGTAGGCATAGTAACAGAATAATTTAATAATGTTACAAAGATACTACATCAATCCGTATGTTTCATTAGGCTACTAGGCTATTAGTTTTGCCTTGATTCATTTAGGCTAGGCCTTTTTATTCAGGGGCCGTATTCACAAAGAATTTTAAGGCTAAAAGTAGCTCCTAACTGGCGAATTTAGGAGCAACTCCTAAAAATAATGGGCGTGTCACTCCTAACTTTAGGACTCCTAATTTTTCACAAAAAGTAACTCACGAAGCATTTTAGACCTAAAAGTAGCACCTAAGTCTGGGACAGCTTAAGTCGAGAGGACTCCTAACTCACTAAGACCTATTCATAAACAGCTTTTTTGTGGCATTTTACATTGCGATGTTTTGAAATGCGTAGCCTATGCGCAACAGGAGCTTCCAATCGCGAGGGAACAATTTTGCATTCATAAAAGGGATGCAATAATGCCACCAACAACAACCAAAACTACTCACTCACTACACTTATCTATCTTAAATCTCCTTGTAACCATCTACTTTCTACGGATTTACTGGCTACCGATTATATCTTGTGAACAAACTGTTGCATAAACTGTTGTTGCTCGAGGCTTTGGATTATCGGACTCTATAACCTTGATCGCCAAACTTTTCTGTCAAACGTTAACGTTAAACCTTAAGCCAGTATCAAGGGCTGCAAATAATACCGGGCCAAGGAAACGCTATCTGGAAGAAGAAAGCATCAAATTCCTTCTAACGTCTCTCAAAACTAGTGACTCAATATAAAAGTGAGATCTTCTCAGATTACTTACCCGCTACCTGTGTTCGAGTTATCAAGGAACTGCACGATATCGCTGTTGCTAGCCAACTAGCAAACAAACGTTTAAAAGACAGTTGACACCGACGAGCCCTCGCCGCGACACGATGCCTCCCCTCAGCTGTGCACCAGGCTGCTGCGACTCATGCGCCCTTCTCAGCTAAAAAAGATAGTGGAACTTCGAAGCCAGAATAGCGACCCTCCATCAGATTGAGAAGGATGAACAGTTCCTCGACACCATTCTCTCCGTGAAGTAACGTTACCTCTCTTACACACACAAATGCCAGATGCCCTGATTTCACTCTGTCCTCCAATACTTTAACCATGCCATGCACTAATGCAACTTCTGTCCCTGTTGCCTCTCCCGGCCTCTGCTGAGAACCAAGCCTGCTCTGCTGGCCAGCTCCACTCCACACCAGCCTGAGCCATGGCGTAGAAGCAAGCATCACAAGCACGGCAGGCGGTCGGACGGCACTCAGGCCCAGCCCAACCTATACGACTGGAAAATCGCTATGCCATTCTGACCCGGGGATGAGGAGCCCCTCCAGCCCGAGACAACCATCCTGGTCCCTCCTCAAAGTCGCCCCCGACCCCCTCCTCCCCCGGACCTCATCAACCTCCACCCTGGTCATCGGCAGTTCCATGGTTAGAGACCTCTGCATTCCCCATCATGTAGCGGTCCCTCCAAGGTCTACTGCTTCCCTGGTGCCAAGGTCCTTGACATCCAGCAGAAACTCCCAAGCATCCTGGCCTGCCACACCAAGGTCAACAACATCATCATGCATTGGGCACGAACAACATCAGAGATAAGCAGTCAGTAGCACTGCAGGAAACTACAAAACTCTCATCACCACTCTGATGGGCACAGAAAAACGCTTTGTCATCTCTGGGCCTCTCCTACCTACAGAAAGGTGCTGAGAGATGGTCCAGACTGTTCGATCTCCACACCTGGCTCAAACGCTACTGCGCTTCCCTAAGCATCCCCTATGTCAACAACTGGGGCTTGTTCTGGGAGAGGCCCAGTATGCTGAAGCGTGATGGTCTCCACCCAAACCAACATGGAGCCAGGCTACTCTCTGACAACATAGCGTCCACACTGAGGCATTGACATTCTGTAGAAAATATTACAGATTCCGCCCCAGGTATTGATTGAATGGCATTATACAAGTGGATGGGTCTGAGAATGTTTTCTGCAGGGTAACATACAATACTACTACCATAGATCAAGCTGCTTCATACAATAGCATGACTTATGCTTATAGTTCTATTCCAACGTTGATTTCTACCCAACGTATAGTAAAAAGAAAAGACAAATTTAAAACTAGAAACCTAACAAATATTCTTTCCATACCTCAGCATATTCCTCAAAAGCCAGAGGCATTTTCAGCTAACATGGGTTTTACTAAATATAGGTGCACTTACTACCAAAACCTTTGCAATCAATGATTTTATTAGTGAAAAAAATTTGGATTTTCTGTTTCTTGTTGAAACCTGGCTGACTTCAGACAGCGAAGCTGTTCTTGTTGAGACTTGTCCCCCAAATTATAATTTCTTCCACTCAATTAGACAAGGCAAACGAGGTGGTGGAATTGCCTCCATTCTCTCAAACAAATATAGTTGCACACGAGTCAACTTTGGCTTAATTCGCTTCCTTTGAGTATATTGCCCTCACTCTGAAGGCTGACCCAGCTGTACTTCTATTAACCTTATACCCCTCCTAAACTATGGACTGGCTTTCTCGACCAGTTTTCTGAACTTATGTCGCTCATCATCACTAGCTATGATCGGATAATTGTAAATGGCGACTTCAATATTCATGTCAATAAGACAACTGATGCTAAAGCCAGTAAGTTCCTTAATGTGTTGGACAGTTTAGAGCTAAAGCAGCATGTTACAGGACCCACCCACAACCTTGGCAACACCCTCGATCTAGTCATTTCTAGAGGGATAGAAGTCACAGACTTATCAGTAAATGATATAAATATGTCTGATCATCATTGAGTATCTTTTTAATATAGTACTACATACTCCAAAAATTCATCCCGAAATTGCAATCAAATCGCGACTCTTGGACATTAGAGCAGAACAGCAGTTCATAGCTCTTATAGACTCCACAAATTTAGATATTTTACATCATCCCATTGATCAAATGGTAGAGGCTCTCAATCGTGAATTAGGCTCTGCTTGACAGAGTGGCACCCTTAAAAAACTAAAAAAGGCCCTGTAGCAAACTGACACCTTGGATGAGCGAAAATATCCATGATCTAAAAAGATCATGTAGGAAAGCTGAGAGAACATGGAGAAAACTAAGTTACAGGTTCACCGTGCCATTCTAAAAAGAAAAAAATTGCAAATTATAATAGAGCTATTCGAATGAGAGGAGGAACCACTTCTCTAAGGTAATTGCTGAAAACAGTGGAAACTCTAGGGTGTTGTTCTCTACCATTGATAGGCTATTGCATCAAACACCTTTTGATACACTCAGCCAGGCATCCTCTCTAAGATGCGAAGAATTTGCAGACTTCTTCAAAAAACAAAGTCATTTCTATAAGGGAGGCTACTAGTAACACAAGTAATATGTTTGATAGTACACCCAAAACAGCCCCCAAAATTAAGGTCCTTTAGCACTATTACTCAATCTGAGCTTGGTAAAATTATAACTCAAACCGGCTCCTCAACATGTGTTTTAGATCCAATCCCTACTACATTCCTCAAAAAAGTATATGATAGCTTAGCTCCCTTTTTTCTCAAGGTAATAAATACCTCATTAGAAACAGGTATATTTCCAACTGCTTTTAAAACCGCTGTTGTGAAACCTTTACTTAAAAAAGTCAAATCTTGACCATACCAATCTGAGCAACTACAGGCCTATATCAAATCTATCGTTTTTTTGAGCAAAGTACTTGAAAAAAAGTTGTTTGTAATCAGTTAAATACCTTCCTCAACGAAAACAGTATCCTTGAAAAATTCAATCAGGTTTTAGATCAAATCACAGCACAGAAACGGCTATAGTAAAAATAGTCAATGATCTCAGACTAGCTACCGACTCAAACAAAGTCTCAATCCTTATTCTTCTGGATTTGAGTGCGGCATTTGACACCATTGATCATAGCATCCTAATTCACCGCCTTTATGAAGTGGGTGGGTCTCTCTGATAATGCTCTAAACTGGTTTCAAACCTACATTACTGGCAGAGATTTTTATATCAGTCTAGGAGATCATGTATCTGAAAAACATGACTTGCCTTTTGGTGTGGCCCAGGGGAGCTGCCTTGGTCCCTTGCTATTTTCTCTATATATGCTTCCATTGGGAAACGTCATAAGTCAGCATAATGTAAACTTCCACAGCTACGAAGATGATACCCAATTGTATATCTCTGTGGAGCCAACTAGCAGATGGCCTTTGCTCCCTCACTGCATGCCTAACCTCCATTAATCAGTGGATGAGCAAAAACTTTTTGAAACTAAATGATGACAAAACAGAGGTACTTCTGGTTGGACCAAAACTAAAGTTTAGATATTATTCTTAGTAATCTGGGGAACTTGGCACACCAGGTCAAATCAAAAGTAACAAGCCTCGGTGTCATCCTAGATGCAGAGTTAAGTTTTAAGCCCCATATCAGTAAAGTTACTCAGACAGCCTATTTCCACTTGAGAAACATTGCCAAAGTGCGGCCCTTCTTAACTCAACAAGATGCAGAAAAACTAATTCACACCTTTATCACTAGCAGGTTAGACTACTGCAATGCACTTTTCACTGGTCTTCCCAAAAACATCTAAAGAAATTGGCACTCATACAGAACTCTGCGGCTAGACTTTTAACCAAGACTAAGAAGAGAGAACACATCACCCCTGTGTTGGCTGAACTGCACTGGCTCCCTATTTCCTATAGAATTGATTTTAAGGTTATGTTAATTACTTACAAAGCTCTGAATGGCATAGCACCTTCATATATCTCTGAGCTTTTAATATCTTATCAACCACAAAGGAAACTTAGATCATCCAATTCAAATCTTTTAATGCATTACTAAAGTGCTCCACAAACAAAATGGAGAAGCTGCGTTTATCCATTTTGCCCCCAAACTATGGAACACCCTGCCTCTGTACATCAAGCAGGCGAGTTCAGTAAATATTTTTAAAAAAGATCTGAAAACATACCTGTACAGGAAAGCTTTTAGTTAACTCATCTTATCCTGTAGACTACATTTTCAGATTATTCTACATCTGCTACTATTGAGGGCGAGCCAGCCAGAAGCAGATGGGCTCCCCTATTAAGTCAGGTTCTGCTCAAGGTTTCTTCCTGGAATATGGGAGTTTTTCCTTGCCACAGTTGCCATATGGCGTGCTTGTGGGGGGTAAGAGGGTTAAGGCTGCCAGTCTTATGACATGTCATTTTCTATATTTGTGATATGTTGCTGAGTAGATCATAAACAGCAAAGAAAAGTGATTGATAATGACTGACTGACTATTATTGTGTTACATGCTTCAAATGTAAAGCACTTTGAGCTGCATTCTGTGTATGAAAGGTGCTATACAAATAAAGCTTATTATTATTATTATTATTATTATCATTGTTAACATGTAAATGAAATGTAACGTTTCATTGTGAATCAAATTAAAATGTTCTCTTCTTTGCAAACGTAGCCTAGGGATATGGTGACAGATTAATTTAATAATGTTGCAAAGGTAGGCTACTGCATTAATCCATAGGCCTATGTTTCATTAGGCTACTAAGCTATTTGTTTTGCCTTACTCTTTATTAATTTAGGCTAGGCCTTTTTATTCAGTTATTAAATCATCTTCCGCCCTTCGCGACTACTTGTGTGTGACGATCATTCTCCGACCTGTCACCTGTCAGTCATCATCGGAAAGAGGTGTTTGGAATTCCCGCGTTACAATCGTCAGCCAATCAAGGTGGTCACTTCAGTCAAGCTCGTGCATGAGTAATGACGTCATCCATAGCCACGAAGACTCACTCCTAGTTTAGGAGTTGTCTGAAAGGCTTTGTGAATAACTTTTAAGAGAAAACTCCAATCTAAAATCTTGTGCGTAGTGCGATTTAGGAGTAGCCTACTCCTAGTAGTAAGATAAAAGCCTTTGTGAATAGCCTACGGCCCCAGTTATTCATCATCTTCCGTCCTTGTGTAAGCACGCATTCTGAGACCTGTCACCTGTCACTCATCATCGTGAAGGAGGTGTTTGGAATCATGCCCGCGTTACAATCATCAGCCAATCAAGGTGGTCACGCTTGCCCATTTACCCAAATTAATGGTTGAATATTACTGATGATCAGTGTTATTTAAGAACATGCAGTGTCGAGGGTACCAAAAACATCTTCCTCGTAAAAAGCATCATAACGCTCATTCTGGCGGGTCTGTTATTTACTGTAGGCTGCGCAAAACCACATGCCTTTATTTTGGGGCAAGCCTGCATTCATTCATTCATTCAACCTTTATTTATTCTCGGAGGGTCATTGAGGGAAGCCCTCATTTTCAATGAAGCCGAAATTACAGAAGCGAAGCAAAGCTGCCCACAAACAAGACAACATTCGAGGCCTTCTGTTGAAGAATTTTATATAAAGCCTGGGCGCCTGACAGTAATCCTCCTGCCCCTGATAGGCCTACCACAGCTGTGGATAGTGTGGAATGTTCAAGTAATAACACAATCCAATGTGTGTCTCAATTGTCCCCAGCTGACCACCTCACACATTTCTCTAGATTTTGCAACGAACTTACATGACACAATGCCATAAAATATGCCAGTTTTAGGACACAGAATAATGTTTGTAATGATACCAGGTAGGCCAGGTATTGTCGAAGGTGCATGGTGAAGTGAAATTTTACTTTGGAAAACAAACATTTGCCGATATCATCGCCGATCATCAGAATATTGCAACAGATTCAGTGTTCTGGACTGTAGGTAACTTGTTAAGCCAGTGGTTCTCAAACTTTTATTTCATTCCCCACTTTGATCAAGGGGCATGACTGATGATAGTGGAGATAACGCGGTTATCCCGGAGGCTTTGCAAGTCAGCATCTTCGACGGTAGTCTATTAAAATATAAGTTTTCGATGTCCCAAACGGAGAGCCATACTTTATTGTTTTTAACGATCTCTATGCTACTCACAAAAATGTAGGCATGGGGACATGATGAAGTAGGTTATCCAACTGTCGCGGTGTTAAATTATTGTGATTACGAGCCAGTGGTTTTCAAACATTATCGTGGACTCGGACATCTAACTAAATGCAACAGGCTCATATCGTCCTCGTGATTCGCAAAATGAGGACCAGTGTTTTGTCAAATTGCAAATAGCTATTTGTTTTAACTATTTTTTATGATAGTAGCCTATACAAAAAGCACTTCATACCATCTTAATCTTGGAATATGGGGAGGGAAGTGGCGCTACCTGCAGTCAGCCAAATATTAATGTAATTCCGCGGCATAAAGCAGATGTATTTGTTTACTGTACAGAAAAATAAAAAATGACATGTCAGCAGTCAATTGACTACATTGCAGTCAAGAAGTAGGGCAAATTAATAAAATAAATACAAAACCAAAACGTGGGTCATAGTTGTCTAAGCCTCTATTGCGTAGCCTGTTAAAAACGTCGCCAGATAGTATTAAATCGGCAACAACATTGTTTTCTGCAGAAGCCTACCCAAGGCTACAGATTAATTCTGAACAGTTATTTCTCTACTGGCTCAATTATCACATCATATGTTTTGATTTGCGTAGAAGGCGTTAACCCCAACACTGACAATAATGTAGACAGCAAATTTCGATTTCGATTGCTACCACCGTGTAGTCAAGCTAAAGCCATACCCAAGTAGCCTAAATCGAGGTAATGTTTAATTATGCATGATTTATTTTGTTATTGAATTCGTAGGCTGGGATTACTCTCGGCAACAATTATGTAAGGGACGGCAGGCAGAGCGATGTACAGTGGCAGAGCGACGCACAGTGGCTGAAAGTGGTACTAAAGCTTCACGCAGCTTCACGCCCGCGTTGCTGCGCGAATGAAGTGGTCATTTGAAAGTTTATGCCCACTGTATACAAAATTTGGTATCGATATGTGACAGTGTTCCTGAGATATGGACGACTTCCTGTTTCGGAGCTTCGCCGCCGATTTCGTTTGGCTGTGACGGGCAAACGCTTTCGAAAATCAAAAATCCTTCTGGTAACTTTTGTGAGGCTTGGTCCAAGGATAATGTACGCCAAGTTTCGTGGCGCTCAGATCAAATTTGTGACCTGTGAAAATTTAGTTTCGCTTTCTGTTCAATCCAATATGGCGGGATTTAACGGCACGCCCACCTGACGTCATCTTCGCAAGCAACTTACACCGGTACTGACCGGACGTTTTAAAGTTGGAACGGGTAGTTCTGTCTCAAAGGGCCTAGGCGCTAGAGCTGACAAAAAAATTAGGAGACGGAAAAATAATAATAATAATAATAATAAAACTTAAGAAGAACAATAAGTGTGCTGCTTTGCAGCAAGACCACTTAATTATGCTTTTAAATGAATGTTTGACTCAGGTAACATTCACAAAAAGACCCTGGACCTTATTATCATGGTCTAAAACGCATGGTCACTAGTCAAAGGGTTATTTAAATTTAGTAGGATGTCCAGTCCACATTGGGAGTGTTTTCTTTATCAAACGTTAGGCGGATGGCTTAACAAAAAGCGTTCCTAGGTTTCTTAATCAGTCATGGGTGTGTTTTGGGAGTAACATTATTTAAAACCAATGAGAATGACATCTGTTATTCCCTTTAACAGCAAGCAGCTTAACTTCAAACAGCGATCGGTATTTTGATAGTCAGCGGCGATTTGAAGGAATCTGCTACTTGAGACCGTATGGAACAATTATTCCACTAAACCGTGCTTTACTAAAACCTAGCAGAGTATAGCTTACATGCATTTGCACTCGTCTATTATTTGAACTCATTGGCAAAGTGAAACTAACTTCATTGTGGTGTCAGTCAACGACAAAACAGTTATACACAGTTAATTACTTTCACTATGGACTGACAATGAGTTACCATCGAAAACATAGCCTGAAAAAAGCAATACTTACCCCAATAATGTTCGAATGACTGAATAAAAAACATTTATCCTGCAGAGGAGTTGCTTATATCTTGTGACAGTCGTCTTCAGCTGTGCTCCATCGCGTGCGTGTCTCGCCTCTCCCCTAATCACTTTTAACCGTCATTACCAATTTGCAAATGATGGTGAATAATTACTCATCGTGAGATGTACTTTGTGATATCTTTATTCTAATTATGTTTCCAATTGTAATTGTGTAATTTGTAATGTTTTGCATGGATATGCGCAGGTGTGCACTTGTGGATGAGAGAAGCAGGGTGCACAACCGCCCATATCACTGTTGATAATACGCTCTTAAAATAACATATAGACAACTGACCATGGATTTCTGACCAGGTTTCTCTTGGTCAGGGGCGTAATGTGTTTTAGGTAGTGTTGTGTACGATAGAGATTTTTTAGACAATGCGCCAGACCCCTCCTCAGGTCGGATTGCCTTTGTGCGTTGCTCAATAAAAGAGACGCGTGCAAGATAAGAATAAAGAGCGATGCAAGATAAGAATAAACTTTAGAGACGTGCAAGATAAGAATAAACGTTGCTCAATAAAAGAGACGTGCAAGATAAGAATAAACGTTGCGCTGAGATAATAATCCTCTTTCCGCCAGGTATTAAGGTCAAGGAAAATAGGGCCCCTTATTTTACAGAATTAGCGTGTGTGTGTCTGTGTGTCTGTGTGTGTGTGTGTGTGTGTGTGTGTGAGTGTGTGTGTGTGTGTGTCTGTGTGTGTGTTGTGTGTGTGTGAGAGTGTGTGTGTGTGTGTCTGTGTGTGTGTTTGTGTGTGTGTGTGTGCGTGTGTGTGTGTTTGTGTGTGTGTGTGAGAGAGTGTGTGTGTGAGAGTGTGTGCGGAGGTGTGTGTGTGTGTAGAGAGTGTGACACTGATGTTTTTGGGAGGTCTGTCTGTCTTCAGACACTGATGGTCTTTGGAAAAGTGTGTCGATCGTGGGACAAATAAATAAAGTGTGTGTGTGTGTGTCAATCATGGACAAATAGGCAGCTCTTCCACCGTCATGGGAGAGCGTGCCTTTG